>NC_082722.1:45983092-46103092 GCF_030144855.1 Hypanus sabinus
GTTATCAAATGTATTTACACGTACTGAACTGGTTTCAGATTACTAAATTTTAGTTGCACGGGGTGGCAGAGTAGCATAAGCTTCAGTGTAATGCTAATACAGCACCAGCGACACAGGTTCAATTCTCATGCCGTCTGTAAGGTGTCTGTATGTTCTCCCCATGATTGTGTGTGTTTTCTTTGGGTGTACCGGTTTCCTCCCACATTCCACAAATGTATGGGTTAATAGGTTAATTGGCCACGTGAGTGTAACTGGGCAGTGAAGACCTGTTGGGCTAGAAGGGCCTGTTACCTAGAGCCATAGAATCATAGAAAACTACAGCACAGAAACAGGCTCTTTGGCCCATCTATTCCATGCCGACTATTTAAACTGCCTAGTCCCATTGACCTCTCAATACTTCCTGATGTTCCCCTTAAAAATTTCACCTTTCTCTCTTAAACCATGATTTCTAATTGCAGTCTCAGCTAACCTCAGTGGAAAAAGCCAGCTTGCATTGACCCTGTCTATACTCGTCATAACGTTGTCTCCCTCTTTGAAATCTCTCCTCAATCTTCTACATTCTAGGAAAGGAAGTTCTAACCTAATCAGTCTCTCCTTATAACTCAGGTCCTCCAGTCCCAACAATACCCTTGTCAATTTTCTCTGTACTCTTTCAACCTTATTTACATCTTTCCTGTGGGTAGTTGGCCAAACCTGCACACAATACTTCAAAGTAGGCTTCATCAACATCTAATATAACTTCAACATAACATTCCAACTCCTGTATTCAATTCATTGATCTATGAAGGCCACTTTGCTAAAAGCTTTCTTTACAACCCAATCGACCCATGACACCACTTTCAATGAATTATGGGCCTGTATTCTCAGATCCCTTCATTCCACCAGACTCCTCAGTGCCCTGCCACTCACTATATAAGACGGACCCTGGCCTGTCCTCCCAATGTGCAACACCTCAAACTTGTCTGCATTAAATTCCATCTGCCACTTTCCGCCCCATTTTTCCTGCTGGTTCAGATTCCACTGCAAGCTTTGATAAACATCTTTGCTGTCCACTACACCTCCAATCTTGGTGCCATCCTCAAATTTGATGATCCAGTTAACTATATTATCATCTGGATTATTGATAATAGATAATAAACAACAATGAGGGACCCAGCACTGATCCTTGCAACATTCCACTAGCCACAGGCCTCCAGTCATAGAGGCAAGCAACAACTACCACTCTCTGGCTTCTCCCACAAAGCCAATGTCTAATCCAATTTACTATGTCATCTTGAATGCCAAGTAATTGGTCCTTCTTGAGCAACCTCCCATGCAGGACCTTGTCTCCTGCCTTGCTGAAGTCCACATAGACAACATCCACTGCCTTGGCTTCATTAACTTTCCCGGTAACTTCCTCGAAAAACTCTGTATGATTGGTAAACATGATCTACCATGCACAAATCCATGCAGACTATTCCTCATCAGTCCTTGCCTATACAAAAACTCACATATCCGCTCCCTTAGAATTCCTTCCAATAACTTTACCACTACTGATGTCAGGCACACTGGTCTATAATTACCTGGTTTATTCTTGGAGCCTTTCTTAAACAGTGAACAACGTTGCTATCATCTAACCCTCCAGTACCCCACCTGATGCTAAGGATGATTTAAGTATCTCTGCTAGGGCCACAGCAATTTCTGTACTGGCCTCCCACAGTGTCTGAGGGAACACACTGTCAGACCCTGTGGATTTGTCCACCCTAATTTGCCTCAAGATAGCAAACACCTCCTCCTCTGTTATCTGTATAGGGTCCATGATCTTGCTGCTGTTTTGCCTCACTTCTGTAGTGTGTTCATCTCCCAAAAGAATACCAATGCAAAAAATCCATTTACAATCTCCACAATCTCTTTTGGCTCCATGCATAGGTTACAATTCTGATCGTCCAGAGGACCAGTTTTGTCCCTTGCTATCCTTTTGCTCTTAAAATATTTGTAGAATCTCTTAAGATTCTCCTTCACCTTGACTACTGTGGCAACCTCATGCCTTCTTTTAACCCTTCAGATTTCTTTCATAAGTGTTCTCTTATAGTTCTTATACTCCATAAGTACCTCATTTGTTCCTACCTGCCTATACCTGTGATGCACCTCCTTTTTTCTTAAACAGGGCCTCAATATCTCTCTAAAACTAAAGGTCCCTAAACCTGCTGCCCTTGCCCTTTATTCTGAAAAGCCCATATAAGCTTTGTGCTCTCAAAATTTCACTTCTGAAGGTCTCCCACTTACCAAGCACACTTTTGCCACAGAACAACCTGTCCCAATCAACATGTGCCAGACCTTTCTGATAACATTAAAAATTGGTCTTCCGTCACTTTAGAATTTCAACCCAGACCAAATCTATCTTTTTCCATCTTTACCTTGAAACTAATGGCTCTATGATCACTAGATGCAAAGTTCTCCACTACACAAACTTCTGTCACTTGCCCAGTCTCATTCTCTGATAGGAGCAAACACTCTCATTGGGACTTCTATGTACTGATTAAGAACATTTTCCTGAATGCATTTAGCAAACACTAAACCATCTAGTCCTTTTACAGTATGGGAGACCCAATCAATATGTAGAAAGTTAAAATCTCCTACTATCACAACTTCATGTTTCTATGCTACAGTCGGAAGTTCTCACCTGCTTAAAAAGGGCAACAATTATACCAGTACGTTGCCTTATTGACTATTATCCAGTAGCACTTACTTCTATGATGACGATGTGCTTTGAGAGCTTGGCTATAACTAGAATTAACTTCTGTCTCAGCAAGAACCTGGACCCACTGCAATTTGTTTATCACCATAATAGGTCTACACTGGATGTGATCTCATTGGCTCGTCATGTGGCCTTGGATTACCTGAACAATACAATTACCGATGTCAGGATGCTGTTTATTGACTAGAGCACAGCATTTAACACAATCAATCTTACAGTTCTGATTGAAAAGCTCCAGAATCTGGGCCTCTGTACCTCCCACTGCAACTGTATCCTTGACTTCCTAACCAGAAGACCACAATCTGTACGGATCAGAGACAACATCTTTACCTCACTGACAATCAACACTGGCGCACCTCAGGGATGTGTGCTTAACCCACTGCTCTACTCTCTCTACACCCATGACCATGTGGTTAGGCACAGCCCAAATGCTATCTATAAATTTCCTGATAATATAACCGTTGCTGGAAGAATTTCAGGTGATGACGGGAGGATGTTCAGGAGCAAGTTATATCAGCTAGTTGAGTGATCTTGCAATAACAACCGTGCACTCAACATCAACAAGACCAAAGAACTAGATCAAAGTTCAAAGTAAAATTTATGATCAGAGTGCATACAGCTGGTGGTGTAGTAGCATCACCACTGGACTTCAAGGCAGCTGGTCCTGAGTTTGAATCCAGCCAGGGTCCCAACCTGGGCAGCAGCAGTGTCTGAGTGGAGGAAAGGCATCTGTATCTTGCCAAGAAAATCTTATGGACCCATGAGGTCATGAAGAGTTGGACTCTACTTTTTGACTGAACAACAGCAACAAACATACATGCCACCACTTACAACACTGAGATTCTTTTTTTGTGGGCATACTTAGCAAATATTTAGAACAGTAACTGTAAACAGAATCAGTAAACTGTAAACATCACAAACTGTGCAAATGCAGATAATAAATAAATAGCAATAAATAACAAGATAAAAGAGTCCTTAAATGAGTGTAGCTATCCCCTTTAGTTCAAAAGCCTGATGGCTGGTGGGTAGTAACTGTTCTTGAACCTGGTGTTGTGTGTCCTGAGACAGTTGTACCTTCTACCTGATGGCAGCAGTGAGAACAGAGCATGGCCTGGGTGGTGAGGATCTTTAATGATGGATGCTGCTTTTCTACAGCAACATTTCAGTTACATCTGATCAATGGTTGGGAGGTTTTTAATTGTGATGCACAAGGCTAGGTCCACAGCCTTTCACAGGATTTTCTGCTCAAAGGCATTGGTGTTCCCATCCCAGGCTGTATTGAAGCCAGTCAGCACTACCCTTCGTAATATCCAGGACATCATCAAGGAGCGACGCCTCAAAAAGATGGCGTTCGTCATTAAGAACTCCCAGTATCCAGATCATGCCCTGTTCTCATTGCTACCATCAGGAAGAAGGAACAGAAGCACGAAGACACAGACTCAAGGATTCAGGAACACCTTCTTCCCCTCTGCAATCTGGTTTCTGAATGGACTTTGAACCCCATGAACACTGCCTCACTACTTTTTTTAATCTCTATTTTAACACTACTTATTTAATTTAGCTATTTAAATCTATGTATACTTACTATAACTCACAGCGTTTTTCTGTATTATTATGTATTGCATTGTACTGCTGCCACACATCTCATGACATTTGCTGGTGATATTAAACCTGATTCTGAATTCTGTGACAATCTGCAATCTCTCTACAACTTTGTTCCTCTAAATCCTGCGGTCTGTTGAGTGCTCTATAATACAGCCCCTTTAATGCAGTCATATACATTTCTTGACGAAGGGTCTCGGCCCGAAATGTCGACAGTGCTTCTCCCTATAGATGCTGCCTGGCCTGCTGCGTTCCACCAGCATTTTGTGAGTGTTGTTTGAATTTGCAGCATCTGCAGATTTCCTCGTGTTTGCTCTTTAAATACATTTCTTGTTCCTCATTTCCACCCATAAAGCTTCAGTAGATGAATTCTCCAGTCTCTCCTGACTGACTGAACACTGCCATGACATTTTCCCTGACTAGTACTATAATGCCACCCTTCCCCCTTTAAGCCCTTCCTGCTCTGTCACATCTAAAACAATTGAGCCACCACTCCTGCCCCTCCTGCAACCAAGTCCCATTAATGGCTACAATATCACAATTCCATGTGTTGATCCATGCCCAGACTCATCCGACTTTCCTACAATACTTCTTGCGTTGAAATATACGCAGCTCAGAACATTAGTCAGTCCATGTTCAACCTTTTGATTCCTGCTTTGTCAGAGCTATTAACAATATTTGTCTCCACAGCCTCTCCACAATCTTTTCTAGCACTCTAGTTTCCATACCCCTGCTACTCCAGTTTAAACTAAACATCCTTCCCCCCACCTTGCTGCAGTAGCAGCAAACCTTCCTGCTGGGATATTCATCCCCTTCTAGTTTAGGTGCAAACCATCTCTCCTGTACAGGTCCCACCTTCCCTGGAAGAGAGTCCAATGATCGAAAAATCTGAACCCCTCCCTCCTGCACCAACTCCTTAGCCACATTTTAAACTGTATGGTTTTCCTATTTCTGGCCTCACTAGCTCAAGGCAGGGGTAGAAGTCCTGACATCACAACCCTGGAGGTCCTGCCCTTTAACTTACCAGTTAAATCCCAGAACTCACTTTGCAGAACCAAGTCCTTCTTCCTACCTATGTAATTTTGTTTCTACATGGACCATGACCTCTGGCTGCTCACGTTCTCACTTATGAGTGTGATGGATTTGATCCAAGGTGTCCCAGATTCTGGCATCTAGGAGGCAACATACCATCCAGGAATCTCATTCTCAACCACAGAACCTCTTGTCTGTTCCCCTAACTAATGAATCCCCTATCACCACAGCGTGCCTCTTCTCCCCAATTCCTTTCTGAGTTACAGAGCCAGACTCAGTGCCAGAGGCCTGACCTTCACTAATTCATTTCCCCCCTCGCCACAACAGTATCCAAGGTGGTATACCAGTTGCTGAGGTGATGGCCACAGGGGAACTCTGCACTGGCTATTTAATCCCTTTCCCCTTCCTGACTGTCACCCAGTTTTCTGTGTCCTGCGCCTTAGCTGTATGTGTCCTGTCTATCACCCCCTCAGCCTCCCGAATGATCTGGAGTTCATCTAGTTCCAGCTCCAACTCCTTAATGTGGTTTGTTAGTACTAGCAGCTGGTTGCACTTCTTGCATGTGAAGTCATCAGAGACCCTGGAGGTTTCCCTGCCTTCCCACATCCCACACGAGGAGCCTGGTATCCCTACTGCTCTCATTATAAAGAAGGAAACAATAAATGAACTGAAAAAATTTTACTGATAGCTTATTATACTTTCTTCACTCAAGTCTCTCTGCACTGAAACCATGAAGAGTTAAAGCCTCAAATCCCCACTCTAACGCAGTCCATTCCAGCAAAGGCCCCCTGATTGCCCCTGCCTTATATTTATTTGCCTTTGCTAATGAATCCCGATCTCTGATTGGCCACTGTTTAAATGCCAAAACTCCCATGAAGCACTACTTTTTAATGCACGGTCGCTGACTTGAGTGAGTCTCCTCTCCTCTCACTCCCGATCTCTAACTGGCCACTGTTCAAACGTATCTCTAAATAAAATATAATAAAATTATAAGGAATCTGCACAGACTAAGATCTAGTTCTTGTAATGGAGGTTTTGAGAAGTAAGGGGCATCAATTTAAGGTAGTTGAAAGATGAATTAGAGAATGGATGAGGTAAAATAAAATCAGTAGGAAGGTGTTAAGGGTTTGGATCTCACTGTCTTCTGGAGGCAAAAAGTTCTTGAATGTGGAGGTGAAGAGCCACAAGCTGAAGGGTTAAGGACTTAGTGCTGTGCTGAAAGGATAGATCAGGTAGGCAGTTCTCTTTCAACTGGCACAAATGTTACAAGCTGAATGCCGCCCATCTGTGTTGTAAACTGTCTGTGATTTTTGTGATCATTAAGCTTTTCTATAGGCAGATGATATTAATGAAGAAATTTTATATGCTTGGGTCAATTGTTAGCAGTGATATTTAACATTAGTCGGGGAAAGCTTTTTTAAAATTAAAAGTAACAACACAAATTTAAGGTGTGGTGTTATTAAAGCTCTGTGATCTTGCAATGCAAAAATTCTAAATTCAGAATAATAGCTGGCCTGGAGCATTGTGTTCAGTAGCCTTTAAAATGGCACCTTCACTGATAAATCTGCATTTTTTTTAATACTGCATTTTCAAATATATACATTTTTACTGCAGTTGAGTCTATTTTAAACTAAATCAGTTCAAGATATGGTCAATTAGCAGTCATTGAAGAGGGGCATAAATCTAACAGTGAATATCGCTCCCTACATCTCATATGGATGCCCCACTAAATGAAACAGCCTCAGATTAAGGCTTGGATCCCAAGTCCCATGCGGAGGGCCACCTCTGTCATTCAAAACAGAAATATTAATGTGAGAACAAAACTGGCCACCTATTAACAGGCTCCGTAGGAAAAAAAACAGGCAAGCACAATCATCTTTATCCGACACCATGCAGGTGTGGTCAGAAGTAATTGCGTAAACATCAATCGGGCATTTGTTCACCGTGACAGCATGTGTGTGGCTCAGCTCCCTTGTTCTCTTGACAAAGTACATGGCCTTCTGGAGGGTTGGAGACTTCCCAAACTTGTGGGAATGAGTAAGTAAACAACTGGATGCTCAGCTTACAGTAAGAGAAGCTGTGGAAACCATATGGGGGGATGTAATCTGGTAAAGTTCCAAGTACAGACAGCTTCCCCTCTGTTTTATATATAGAAAAAGGCCTTGTCTTTATTGTGTCCAAACAGGTTTGTCTGTGCAATTATGCCTGCAAGCCTGGGATCCTACATTGCTCAAATCTGGATGTGATATTCCATTGCATTAAAAAAAAGGGGTAAAAGTCATCTGAATGTGTTTCCTGTCACCTGATTATCCCCTCACAATTTGAATTCTTATGTTTTAGATGGACAGAAAGACAGCTTCTGTCAGACCTGCACAGGCAGGCACCTCCCGGTCTCCACTCAGCTAACAGGAGTTATGTCCCAATAATTTCCAACCCATCATAAACACAAAATACTCTGCAGATGCTGGGGTCAAAGCAACACGCACAACACGCTGGAGGAACTCAGCAAGTCAGACAGCATCCGTGGAAACAAACAATCAACGTTTCGGGCCAAGACCCTTCCAACCCATCACCTGCAGCCCATTTAAACCCAAGCACTCATCCACAATCCTTGTTCACTCATACGAACTAGCCAGCTTCAACCATTTGTTCTTAGCCTTCAGTTACCTTGTTATATTACGTATCAATTCTCTCTTGATTTGTGTTCCCTCATGGCTTATTATTTTTGTAGTTTATTAGTAAAATATTGTTTACTGCTAAATTGTCTCTGCTGTTCTGCTTTTGTGTCAAGCCTCCTCTACGTTTCCTGACAGTTTTTTTATTCACTCAGATCAAATAGCTTTTACTAAACTTGGGTAGGTTTTGCTACCCAAATCATAAGATTTGATAGTACCTACCAATACTTATGTGTCTGTGACTATGAGTACAGGTATGTGAGTTTGTGGGTTTATCACCATTTCATTATAGTTGCACATGATTTTTATTTTGGTTATTAGCTTCAGCTAAGCATTTTTGAAACTGAGTGAACAGAGTGGCTTAATAAATGCTGACTTGCTGATGCTTTGTATAAGGAAATCTTTGCTTTCCTTCCACCTTTAGGTTAGAGACTATAAACACGGAAATGGGATACCAGTCTGAAGATTTCTGTCAGCAAACAAATTATCCACTGTGTAAATGTGTGTCATTGGCAGAAGAGTGAGGACTCCATCATGTTGCATTTCTGAGGGCCCAAAATAAGCATAGTGAGTTCCCTGCATCACTCCACATAAGATCAACTTGAGCTTTTTCATGCTTACTGTGTTTAAATAATCACTGATTAGATAGCCTATCCTGGCTTAAGGTGCTATCTTGCAACTTGCTTTTACAGTCATGGTCATTGTGTATATCTGAGAGAACCTTCTCCTGAAAAGAACTCCTTCTTCACTGACTCAGATTATGCTGGACATTATGCAGTAAGAGAGGATGAATAGGAGCAGGAAGCTGATGCACCCAAAGAAGATTGTTCAAATCTTCACCCACGTGTCTTTATATTAGGGCAGTGATTGAGGAGCAATACCTTTGGGAGGACTGTATCATCTGCTTTGGAAAGACCTGGAACATACATATCTACCTACCAGCTTTTGTGCTATCTGCTCTTTTCAGGATAATTTGTTACCTATGTATCCACCAGAGTGGTGACAAATGATATAGTTTGTACAACTGCTCACCAGCTGTGGAAGACTCTGCTTTTTCAGCTGTATGTGACTATGATGGAAGACACTGTTGTTGCAACTATGTGTAGTCCATAAGACCATAAGACAGAGGAGCAGAATTAGGCCATTCAGCCCATTGAGTCTCAACCCCATACACGTGCCTTCTTGCCATATCCTTTGATACCCTGACCAATCAGGAAGCTGTCAACTTCCACAGTAAATATACCCATGAGCACGGCCTCCATCACAGTCTGTGGTAGAGCATTCCACGGATTCATGACCCTCTGGCTAAAAGTTTCCTTCTTAAAAGGTCGGCCCTCAGTTTTGAGGCTGTGTCCTCTAGCTCTGGATACCTGCACCACAGGAAACAACCTCTCCACATCCACCCTATCTAGTCCTTTCTACAATTGGTAGGTTTCAATGGGATCCCCCTGCATTCTAAATTCCAGAGAATACACGCACAAATCTGTCAAATGCTCCTCATATGTTAACCCCTTCATTCTCAGAATCATCCTTGTGAACCTTCTTTGGATTCTCTCCAATGACAACACATCCCTTCTGAGATACGTGGCCCAACACAGTTCACAATGCTCCGTGTGTCCTGACTCGTGTCTTATAAAGCCTCAGCATCATCTCCTTGCTTTTATATTCTATTGCCCTTGAAATAAATGCCAACCATGTGTTTGCCTCCTTTATCACAGACTCAACCTGTAAACTAACATTTTGGGAGTCTTGCATGAGGACTTCTTAGTCCCTCTGCACCTCTGATGTTTGAACCTTCTCCCCATTTAGTCAATAGTCTGCAGTATTGTTCCTTTTACCAAAGTGCATTATCATACATTTCCCAACATTGTATTCCATCTTCCAGTTTTCTGATCATTCTTCCAATTTGTCTAAGTCCAGCTGCAATCTTAATGCTTCCTCAACACTATCAACCCCTCCACCCATCTTCATATCATACTCAAAATTTGCCACAAAACTATCAATTCCATTATCCAAATCATTGACAAACAATGTGAAAAGCAGCTGAAGAACACCACTGGTCACTGGCAGCCAACCAGAAAATGCCCCTTTATTCCCACTCACTGTCTCCTGCCTGTCAGCCATTCCTCTATCCATGTCAGTATTTTTCCTGTAACACCATAGGTTTTTATCTTGTTAAGCAGCCTTGTGTGTGGCACCTTATCAAATGTCTTTGGAAAATCCAAGTAAATGACATCCATTGCCTTTCCTTTGTCCACCCTGTTTGTCACTTCCTCAAAGAACTCTATCAGATTTGTCATGCAAAATTTCCCTTTACAGAATCCATGCTGACTTTGACTTATTTTATCAATAGTTACCAAGTACAGTACCCTGCAACCTCATCCTTAATAATAGGCTCCAACACTTTCCCAATCACTGAGGTTAGGCTAACCGCCTATAATTTCCTTTCTTTTGCCTTCCTCCGTTCTTAAAGAATGGAGTATCTCTCAGACAACCTCTCTCAGAACTCTGGGATGTAGTCCATCTGCTCCAGGTGACTTGTCCACCTTAAGACCTTTGAGTTTACCTAGCATTTTTTTCCTTTGTACTAACAATGGCACTCACTCCTGCTCCCTGACACAAACATTTGCACACTGCTTGTGTGCTTGATGCAAAGTACTCATAAAGTTCTTCTGCCATTTCTTTGTCCCCCATTACTACTTCACCAGCATCTTTTTCCAGTGGTCCAATATCAACTCTCACCTCCCTTTTACTTTCTTAAATAACTGAAAAAAGGCTTTTAGTATTCTGCTTTATATTATTGGCTAGTTTGCCCTCATATTTCATCTTTTCCCTTCTAGTTTTTTTAGTTCCCTTCTGTTGGATTTCAAAAAGCATACACCATCCCACTCACTTTTGCTACTTTTTATGAACTTGCCTTAGCTTTTATACAGTCTTTAACTTCCCTTGTCAGCCACAGTTGCTGACTTCTGTCATTTAAGAACCTCTTCTTCTGTGGGATATATCTATCCTGTGCTTTGTGAACTATTCCCAAAAACTTCAGCCATCTCTGCTCTGCTGTCATCCCTGCCGGTATCCTCCTCCAATCCACCTGGGCAAGCTCCTCTCCCATGCCTCTGGAATTCCCCTTATTCCATTGCAACACTGACACTGTGACTTACGGTCCCTCTCATATTGCAGTATGTAGGCACTAGCCTACAGAGTACCCTGGACACTTTTAGGGAGCGGTGTCTCAGAAAGACAGCGTCCATTATTAAGAACCTCCAGCACCCAGGGCATGCCCTTTTCTCACTCTTACCATCTGGTAGGAGATGCTGAAGGCACACACTTAGTGATTCAGCAACAGCTTCTTCCCCTCTGCCATCTGATTCCTGAATGGACATTGAAGCTTTGGACACTATCTCACTTTTTTTAATTTACAGAGTCCTGCAACTGGGAGATGGAAAAGAATCTCCCTTCTTTTGGCAGATCTCCAGTGTTTGGGTGATTATCATTTGATTGCAAGATCAGTCAAAATCTGTAGTCAAACATAAGGATGCAGTATTGGATATAATTCGCAGCTTGCTTTTGCTTGAGCCAGGGCCAAATATGACCCAATGGACAAAAAGGCCAATAGGCAAGGGATTTTCTTTCCAGGATACATTATTGACTTGGGAAGTACTTTCCCTGTGACTGATGCTCCAAATTGATGTATGCGTCAACTCGTAGACTAGAAATGCTAACTAACTAACTAAATGCTAACTAACGACGCTAATCTGATTAACTTGTTCTGCATATTTATAGAGCACAGAGGAATGTGTATTAAATCTTGCATTCAAGAAATCCTGGTAGCTACAGCTACAACATGTAAAAATTTGTGGTCACCATTTTCATCACGGAAAGTCTGCCAATGTCAGTGTCTTCTTTGGAACAGAAGTAATTCTGGAGAGACTTCAAGAAAACAAATTGGTAAGACCATTCAAGTAGCATACTTGAAGAATGAGTGATTGAGGAACAATTACATAATGCAAATTCCTTCAATAATGAGTGCAAATGGAAGCATGGTTTTAGGATCATCTGACAGCAATGGAGTTAGAGAATAACAATTAACAAGTGGTGAGTGTTACACTTCTAATTTGCAGAAGATGATACAGGTCCTCCCTAGTTAGAAATACAATATTTACAGACACCCCTTATATATGAATAAGCATTTTGAAATCATGCAGGATGCATGGGGATGGACCTGTGGGCAGCAGAGGTACTACGACATTTTCTGCCAATTGGGAACAGCACATTTCCATGTACCTTCTCTCCACACTGTCCCTACTCTCCATCCCCTTTGCCACCCCTGGGCACAACAATGAGCGGCTGGGCCAAGCTGAACAGAGCTGGGAACACTGAGCAGACTTACTCACTCACCCAGTGAGTCAGTGAGGCTGGCTAGCAGCCACTCTTCCACGTTCGCTCTCCTGTCACATCTGTTTCCATGAGCCTCTCCCACACATTGCTTTTGTCTAGTTATGAACTGTAGGAAGTCTCTATGCCAGAAACAGTTCTCAGGTACAGAACCCTGACGTAACCTGGGTACATCCTATAGTTCATTTGAAATTATGGCATCAGATGCTGATTTAGCTTGCCATATTAATTAAACTTTTTGATATCCATTCCAGTCCAAAATACTTATAAAATATATAAAAATATACATAGGAAATAATCAGCCACAGTATCACTGCAGAATTTTCTAATTTGGCAAATCTGGACTCTTCAACAATAGAGCCACACAGACATGAACTTGATGGGCTGAGTGGCCTCTGGTACGCGAAAGAAATATAAAGATATAATTTATGATTGATTAAGTGTTACATTCCTCATAGTAAATAAAACAAGTAGTGTATATGAAGGGCAACCACAATTTCAGAAGTCCCTTTGTGGTCCTCCAGCAAATGAAGGTCTGGAACTTGTTCACAATCTCTTTCTGAATGTTTCAGTTTCCAAATGAATAAACAGGAGTTTAAACAACCGGAAATGAGTAATCATTTTGAAAGTTAGTTCAGATTCTAAGTATGAACAGAGACTCAGAGTTGTTACATCATTAACTTAGTTGGCTTCACGACCAAAAATGGCATTTTTCCCTTTGCATCTCTAAGACGCTGTGATGTAGAATTTTAGCTGGTTTCTGTAGTGAAGAAAAATTGCAGTGGCAAGTAAAAGGAAATTATAAGGAGCCAAACTGAAAATATGTGTAATAATCAAGGTTACTAAGGACAAATGGTATTTGCTTACATTCTCGGAACATAAGAACAACAAATGAGTGTTCAACCCTTTGTGTCAGAAGATTATCAGGTCAAATTCCACTTTAGAGATTTTAAGTACTGTATGTAAACCAAGTTGCTGCTACAGCATGGAGGTGAGAGAGCTTATCTGTCCAATATTTTTAGAGTAAGTCATTAAGTCTCAAGATGATGAAAACTGGTCTGTACCACTATTTCTAATAAACCTCTTCTCTAAAGCCTTCATATCCTTCCTGCAAAGTGGCGATTGGAACTGTACACAGCACTTCAAATATGGCTCAACCGAAGTTTTATTCAGCTGCAACACAATTTGCCACATTTTATATTCAATATTCCAACCATTAAAGTCAAATATGACAGATTCCTTCTTTAGCGTGCGATCTACTTATGTCACCACTTTCAGTCAGCTATGAACTTGAACCCAAAGATCCCTCTGTACATCAGTGTTTAACAGGTTTTGTTATTTATTCTATACTTTCCTTTGACATTTGACTTCCCAAAGTGCAACACCTCATTCTTGTCCAGGTTGAACTCCATCTGCCGTTTCTCCACCCATATTTCAAAAAGGTCAATATCTTGTTGTATCCTTAGACAACCTTCCTTACTATCCACAACTATCCACAAACTGCAATTTTAAAGTCATTTAGAAACTTAACCCACCTACATTTATATCCAAATCATATATCATAAACAACAGATGTCCTAGAACTGTTCCCTATGAACCACAATGGTCATAGTTTGCCAGTCAGAATAACACTGCTCCTCCACTGTTTTGTTTTCAATGGCAAGCCAATTTTAAATCCAATTTACCAAGTATCCATTGATCCCAAGTTGTGAATTTTCTGTATCAGCTTACCATCATGGATATCATTGAGTGCTTTCCTCAAGTCCATGTGTACAATTTCGACTGCTCTAACCTCATTAATCATTGGCAAGGATATGGAAGATATTGTGGAAAACTTGAAGTTATTCACTTTGGTATAAAACATAGAAAGGTAAGGTATTTATATTTTGGGAAAATGTAAAATTGTCTATTTTGGAAATAATATTGAAATGGGGGAAGAAATGTTGAAATCTGTCATACAGAGTGTTTGGGAGTTCTTGTGCATGAAACACAAAGCTAGCGCACAGATGCAATGGGTAGTAAGAAAGTTTTTGGGAAGTGAAAATAGGAAAGTCTTAAAGCAATTGTACAAAGCACTAATTGAGACCATGTCTGGTGGTTTTGGTTCCTCCTATTTAAGGAATTATATTTCATAGTAGGCAATTAAGGAGTTCATAGTAGTTCATGAGGTTGAGCCAAGGAATGAAAGTATTATGCTACAAGGAATGGTTGGGAATGTATTCATTGGGGTTTAGGCAATCTTACTGAAACATTTCAGATTTGCAGGGGTCTAGCCAAAATAAATGTTGAATTTGTGTTTCTTCTCATTACGGAATCCAAGATCGAGGTTGAAGGTACATTTACTGTGACATTTGTCTTCTCTGGACAGCCACAAAGAAAACCATGGAAGCCGTTAAAAAAAAAAATCAAATCCCCCCTGTCGCACAAAGAAAAACAAATCATGCAAACAGCAACAAAAACATCAACACCTCAACACCCCCCACACATCAAACCCAAAATCCCTTGCACAAAAAAACAACAAATCCTGCAAACTGCAACAACAACATAAAACTCCAAAATCCTCTCCCTCCCCACACAAATGGCAATCAGAAAGAACAGGTGAAAACACAGAATATAAAACACAAAGCTGAAAGAGTCCAGGAGAACCACAGTCCAATTCATAAATCACAGACCCAGAACTTCAGTAACATCCTCCAACAACATCACGGGAGAGAGAGAGAGACCACCCTGATGTAAGGGCCTTCCCTTGGAGGCAGCAAGTGAAAGATCCATCACACACAGACACTTTCCTCTGGCAGTAGCAAGTGAGAGGCTGATAGATGGTGCTGAACACTGGCTCACCCTGTACACGCACCATGGTGTCTCAATCTTCCTTGATGCTTTAATTGGTGAGATTAACGGAAAATAGAGTCAATCATGGGCTCGTGCCTCATTCCTAACCTTCCAGGCTTCAAGGGTGCATCCCTCTGGAAGTTTCTCAGAGACAGCAAAAGCACTAGATCACTCGATCGAGCTATACAGGTTCTATCAGTACCAGGGAAACGTTTAAAATAAAAAAAAGATGTAGAAAAGATGAAAGAAGCAGTTTTTTGGACTATCTGGAAGATGTCACCCAAGGTAGCGTTGTCGCTGGCACCATCTTGACCAGAGACCATAATTTCAATATAGGTACATCCATTTGAGACTGAGATAAACCTTGGAAATTCCCTGCCACGGGGAACTGGGGTTGGGGGGCAGGGGAGGCTACTGGTTTATTCTGTAGAGGAAAATAGATGATGAATGTCAGATAAACAATGAGCTCATTGAATAGCTGAATAGGCTTGGAGCTGAATCATCCTAACCTTCTTTCTATTACTTGTGGCTATGATCATTGGGAGTGTGCCAATGTTCCATTAAACAACAGAACACACCAAGAAACAAATAATCATTAGTACAGCAGGAGAACCATCAACAACACCCTCTTCTAATGTAGCCTTTCTCCTCTCTTTCATTTCTATTTGGTGACTGAGTGTTGAGATCATGCAGGTCTTGGGGCTTTCTGTCTCAGCCTTGTTTTCTCTTCTCCTACCAGAATTTCCAAATAAGCACATCTGAAGCACTGGTAAGAGTGCTTATCCCAGACTCCGTGACATGAAGGGAAGAAGGAATCGTGGCATGGGGTCTCTTATGACTAAGAAGAATAGATTGTTAAATCTGAACTCAAGGGTACATCCCATTTGATGTACTGGCAGCAATAAGAAATCTGCCACAATGGGAGTCTGCTACAGACCCTTCAATTTTCCCCCTCTTCTTCCCTGGGACACCAATGTTAGACGCTTTGACTGGTAGTTTCAAACAAACTTCTCTATCTGTAGCTTGTAACTGTTCTCTACAATTCCTCTGACATTTCATGATACTGACTGAAAGAATTTTTGGACATATTTAGAACAGAGCACAACTGGGGCAGATGTTTGAGGTGCACAATTCGGGTACCAACCAGTCGGAGTTAGCCATCATTTAATATCCGAATCACTGAGCAAAAAGGAACAAGGCATGCTTGTTTCTGGTTAATCTGGACAGAAAGGATTATAAATGAATGCTCATCCTTCAGTGCACAATATGGTTAAAAATTACCTGCCCCGATGCAGAGTTTTGTAGTAAGGTTTCAAAAAATTATATTGGGGCTGGTCATTTCTTTAAGATATTTTATTATAATGTATGTTATTGTCCTGCAGGGTTTACATCAAGTTAAAACTAATGAGTCATGTTCCTGCAAACTGACAAATTACAGTAATTTATCATGTCTAAAATTACCCATAATGCAATTCACCTGAAATCACTGCCTGAAAATGCAAGTATAGTGCATATATCTACTTTCATGAAAATCATGCAAATTCGCAGACTGAAAACATAAATTATACATTTTTTTTGAGTCTGATAAATAATTAAGAAAGCAAACAATTCAGGACTTTTGGCCCCAACCTTTACTGGATCTACCTGGCTAATTGGGTTATGGGGATGGAGCCCTGTTTTCCATTTTGTAGTTTTGAACTGGAGGGCCTGCATTAATTTTTATTTTGGGATCCTTGTCTGTCAACCTAAATGTTTTTTTCTCTCCTGGAAAAAAAAGCTGCCATAGAGCAGACATTGGTACAGTAAAGTCCATTGTGAAAATGAGGATAGGGAGTGGATTTCATAGGTCAATTGGCATGTTGAGGGAGGAGAATGTGAAGTAGCATTCGGAGAAGGTGAGATTAAGGTGGAGTGAATGTCATAACCACGGATTCAGCATTCTAGTGATATGGCAATTGTGCTTGTGAATATGCACATGTCAGCTAATTATTATTTCATTGTGAGGGTGTTTAACTCCATTCTTTTCATCATGGCACTTGTCGAGACTTGAGCAAAGCACAGCAACATTTTGCTGCCTTCTTTCATTCGGCTTTGCCTGAGAAATTGGACTATCAAGTCAACCGACTGTGAAGACTGGAAGTATTCATTTTGTATTTAGTTATTCCTTTCAGCCACAGTGTTGGCTTCATTTTTTGGTTGAGAGTTTTAGTTAACGATCCTGTTTGGATAACATTTTTTTCTTTTCTTTTTCCTTTAACTCTGTTTAAATTGAAGTCTGTGAACTATTGGCCCACTTCAGTGTCTCTCACTCCACACTTGGGCCATATCCAAACGGTGATAGTGACAGTATTTGGGGGAGTCAGATAGAGAGGTGAATTTGAGTAGAACTTGAGCAAGGGGTTAATGAGCTAGGATCATAAGAAGAAAACAATACTGTCATCCAAATGGCAAAAAAAAGTGGGAGTTCACTGTGTTTGATGGGAATGCAAAATGGAGAGATGGTGATTGTGGGAAAAGAGAAAGGGGAATCTAGCTGATACTGAAATGACTGAAGTCATGAAAAGGTAAAGCTGGCAAGAGGTAAAATTGTGGTTGCAGGGGTGTGGTGGGGGTTAATTTCAGAAGGCATTGAGATCAATACCTCAGAGTTTGGACAGGCCACAACGTTCTTATTGAGCCTGGTGAAAACATTAGTGTTCCTCCTGAATCACAAGCAAGGTCACCAAGATACCACCTCATTGATCCAGACATTCTCACCTTATTTTATCTGTTGATTTAATTGGTAGCACAGCCAATGAGTAAAAATATGATGGTCTGAAAAGGGAAAAGGAAGCCATCAAAAGCTTTTAATGACTGAGCACCTCCCCATCCCCCCACTGTGGCAAGAGAGGGTTGTCATCCACCCAGGTTCTGTGACCACTGAAGAATAACCAAGCATGCAAGAGAGCAGAGCTAGGCCAACTTGTCAACAATGGGGCTGGAGTTGATCAAAGCAAGAAGCAAATGTAAATAAAGTATTGTGAATGACGATCCTTTCCCCATCAATCCCTACAGTGGAGCTGCCTGAGTTTTTATAATCCTCTGTGTTTTCTTTCCCAATCCAGTGCGCCTCCATACCAGGCGAAGATGTCAGAATGCTCTGCATGGTACATTTGTAGAAATATTGGAGTATTCAGTGACATACCAAATCTCTTTGAAATATAGCTGCCGTTGTGCTCCTTCATAATTGCATTGATGTGTTGGGCCCAGGATAGATTTGCAGAAATGTTGACACCCATGAACTTGAACTGCTGACCCCCAGGTGAGAACCGATGTGTGTTCACCAGGTTTCTCCTTCCTGAAGCTCACAATAAATTCTTCGTCCTTACTGACATTGAGTGCAGGGTTATCGTTCCAAAATCACTCAACCAGCTGATCTATTGTACTCCAATATGCTTCATCATCGCCGTCTGAGATTCTGCCAAAGTCTCAATTGTGACATTGGTGAACTGATATACATTTTACATAGTCACACGGTCATGAGTATATAGACAGTAGAGCACTTGGCTAAGGACACATCTTTGAGATGTGCCTGTGATCATTTTCAACCAGGAGGAGATGTATATTCCCATCTGCACTGACTGATAAGGAGGGACAGAGGCTGAGGTTCTGAAGCTTTTTGATTATTACTGAAAGGATGATAGTGTTGAATGCTGAGCTGAAATCAATAAACGGCAGCCTGACATAGGTTATGCTCTTGTCCAGGTGTTCCAAGGCCGACTAGAGAGCCAGTGAGATTGCATCCACTGTAGACCTGTTTGAAAACCAGCATTCTTTTTCATACGTGGTTTCAACTTTGCTGAAACCACAGGGCAAAGCTTTTTTTTAACTATTTGGGTTTGAATGGCAATGGCATAACGGCATGGTGTTCAGCATGTTTGCTGGATACAGCCCAATGTGTGTTTACTCGTTGTGTTTACAATTTACATTCTTTCACAGAGACACCATGCTATGCAAAGGAATTTCCTGCCCTTTATATTTGATATATTACTATCCTGATTAATTGCTGGTATGATATATTAAACTACTTTGATTGAAAGTAATTTTGACCCAGGGTAAGCATTTATTTTATTTTTATGGAACATTTTATTTGAATATGGTCTTTTATTCAAGATGGCTCTTGCTCATCTGCAACTTTGTGACTTGGAAGTAAACATTAAAAGGAGAGGTCCTGGAATCCATCATCGGGGGAAGATAACCAGTCATTTAGACAAATATCAGCTGATCAAAGGGAATCAGCACAGCTGATCATGTCTGCTACATGAAGTCTGAAGGAGTTTACTCTGAAGGTGGATAGGGGACTACCCTGATATATATTGTATGAACATCCAGCTTGCATTTAATAAGCTTCCACATAAGATTATCAACCAAACAAGAGTAGATGGAAAGAAGTAAATTTAGACAGGTTGAAAACTGGGTGAAAAGTCAAGAACGGACTGTAGGGATGAAGAAAATATGCTGATAATGTGTTAAGTGGTGTTTCCTAGGAATCAAGGTTTCTATGTTTTTATTAATGGCCTAGATAAAAGAACAGAACCTTGCATTTAAATTTGCAGATCACAAACATCTAAGAGGATGAAAGCAAGTCCACAAAAATATTTGTGTGAATTCAACACATGAGAAAAGGAGAGACAATAGCAGTTTAATGCAGGTTCTACTTCTTAAATAAAAGGATGTGTAAATGGACTAGAAATCTAGAAACTGCATCAGGGGTTCTAGTACATACTCACATTACCGAATTCCATTGCAATGGAATCAAATACAATTGTAATGTGGGCTTCTGTTGATAGAGAGTAACAACGCAAATTGGCAGACATATTTCACTTGATCAGACCCATCAGGGTTACTGAGTGCCTGTGGGGTCCCCACATTTGGAATCAGGTTTTCTACAACTATATTGAAACTCAAATAGTTACATTTTCAGATAGACAGTTTATGTTGCACCCTCTGAATTTAGAAAGCTGAGGGCTCATTAACCAAGCTCTTTAAGTGATGACACTGTTCAGGGAGACACAAAGAAGCTTTTGGTCTGATGGAGAATTCAAGATAAAAGGGAAGAATCCAAATTAAATATAGGCAATTAAAGTGTGAAATCAGGAGACCTTCTTCCTCTGAAGGTAAGGGTAATAAGTGCAAAATTCTGTCTCTGAAAGGTTTTGCTTGTTGGATCAACTGAAACCCTGAAGGTTGAGATCCTTGGATTGTTGTCAGGTACATTTAGAAAGATATGATTAAATAAAGTTGAGGTTCAAAGTTCAAAGTACATTTATTATCCAAAACTGCGTATATTATATAACCTTAAGATTTGCCTCCACACAGGCAGCCACAAGAAACCCAGAAGAACACATCAAAAAAGACCAATGAACAACCAATGCGCAGAGAGAGAAATAAACATGAACGATGCAAACAATAAAAGCAAGCAAGAGCATTCAGAACAAAAGTGAGTCCATAGACATGATGCCCGGAACAGCCAGAGCAGACCCACAGCCTCAGCCTCAGTTCTTCACACAGCGGGGCACAGCATTGTGTAGCTTGCAAGTTCAGGTTAGCTATCATTGAATTATATGTTGGAAGCCGCTGGATGGGCTGAATGGTCCACTGTTCTGGTAAGTCCTGTTTCTAAACATAATGCAGAACTCTGAGTCCAGTACGATGAGGATTTGAAAGAGGGTTTGCCGAATTTAACAGCATGACCTTGGGATATTCTCTTAGCCTTTTGCCACAGAGAAGTTGACAAAAATTGTGGACCAATCAGCACCAGGAAGCTGCAGGGCTGGACCCCTGGAGACTGTTCGAAGCAATCGGAAGGGAAGAGATGAGAGATTTGGAATGTGAGGTGGAGTCCCTGGTCTGGTAGTCGGGGGGTGTGGGGTAGAGCAGAAAATAGCAGGAAGTGAAATATTATGGGTTTTGTTGAATGAATGGTTACTCACCGCACTGAAGAGAAGTATGACAACCAAGGATGACGGGATAAAAATGGGGGCAAGCGTGAGCCTGGCTCCCCTCAAGCCTGATCTACAATTCAGTACAAGTTCATATTTGATCAGATCTTTGGCCTCCACTCCACGTTCCTGCCGAAAACAACTTTCTGCACTTCTATCCACACCTCCCATTGCCTTGGGAAAGCAGGCAACATAATCAAAGAACCCTCCTACACAGTCATTCTCTCTCTCTCCTTCCATCAGAGAAGCTTAAAGCACCACCACTTAAGCTTAATGATAGTTTTAATCCACAGTTATGAAACTCTTTAATGGACATATTGTACAAAATATAAACCTTCAGTCTCTCAAATGACCTTGTAATGGTCCTTGCACCTTATTTGTCTGCCTGCATTGCACTTCCTCTATAACTGTAACATTATATTCTGCTTTTGTTTAGTGCTTCTCTCTTTCTGCTACCAGGATATACTAGTGTTTGGAATAATCTGTATGAATGGCATGAAGTATAGATTTATCACTGTACCCTGGCACATTTGACAAGAATAAAACAAATACCAGCCTTTTATTCACCTGTGGATGGGGAAAAAGCCTACCTTGGCTTTGAACATGATTAATAAGCCACTTTCTCCATCTCTCAGAAATGGGTAATTCCAAAGGTTTACATCTCAGTGGCTGAACACTTGCCCTAGGTCACAGCCTAGAGCTTCCACACCAGGAGAAACATCCTCACAGCATCTACCCTGTCAACTCTGCTCATATTCTCCTGTATCTCTCCATTTAAACTACTAAGGCTATAGGCCTACCTTGTGCAAATTTTCTTTAGCGGCCCATCCGCTCATTCCAAGAATCAGTCTGTTTTCCGTTCCATTATCAGTTTGGTCACTTGTTGTAACTTCTAACTAAAGGAGAAAGGCTTCCTTGATAGGGAGGGAAACCTTCTTTCTTCCTGGCCCACAAGAATTTACTGCACAAGGCCTGCAGCTCTTTTTCATTCAATTGCCAACTATTATGAGCCCTGGGGTACCTACAAGCAACTGGTTTATTTAATTATTTATTGGATTTACTCATTTTCCAGGTTCTCAATATCAGTAATAAGACTAACATTTATTGGCATCCACTTTTTTCCTTGTGAAAATGGTGGTGAGCCAACTTCTTGAAACACTGTTGGTGGGTGTACTCCCACTGTGCTGTTAGGTGGGGAGATCTGGTGTTAGTCCCACTCACAATAAAGTGCCAGTGATGTGTTTCCAATCGGAATGATGTATGACATGGGAGGAAACTACAGACAACGGCATTCCAGATCGCCTGTTTCCATTATCCACCTTGGTGATGGAGGTTATAATTTTAGGAGGCTCTGTTAGAGTGGCCTAGGGGTGTCAAGAAGTGAATTACCCACTGTAGGACACTTAGTCTCTGCTCTGCTCTTGTAGCCACTGTTTTTATGTAACTGGTTAATTTATTGATGGCCCCTCACCACCCCAGGAAACTGGTGGAGAGAGACTGACTGAAGGTAATGCCACAGCATGTCAGAAGTAGATACATCATTTCTGAGTCCGTCATTTTTGAGATGGTCATTCACTGGCACTTTTGTGGTATAAATATTATTTGTTACTTAGGAGCCTAGGCCAGGAGTTGCTGTATGCAGGCATAAACTATTTCACTCACTAAGAAACTGGGAATGGAATTGAACACTGTGCAATCATCTACAAACATCTCCACTTCGGATTTTCACCCATTTTATTTCCTTATGAAAATGGTGACATATAGCAAACGGGGCAAAGGGTTCAAAGTTCAAAGTAAATGTTATCATCAAAGTACATGTATGTCACCATATACAATCCAGAGATTCATTTTCTAGTGGGCATACCAATAAATCTATAGAATAATAGCAATAATGGAGTCAGTGAAAGACTGATAATCAACCAGAGTGCAGAATGTCAACAAACTGCAAATACAAGAAGTAATAATAATAAATAAATAAGCAATAAATATTGAGCACTTGAGACAAAGAGTCTTTAAAAGTGGGCCCTCTGGTTGTTGGAACATTTCAATGATGGGTGAGTGAAGTTATCCCCTTTTGTACATATGGTGTGACAGTTATGTTCATTGTATTTTAATTTAACCCTTGCTTGCCAATGCAGGTGATGTACCATTGAAACCTTAATCGGTGACTTTACAGTGACTGAATAAAAATTTCACTGAGGGCTATTACCCCACCAGAGTCCTCACATCTAAAACAAGACTTCCTCACACCACTTCTCAAAACCCTTACAATAACAACCAACATTTCAAACATCTTCGTAATTTCTTGTTGAAGGCTAGAAAGGTTGCGTTCTGAAATGTGTTCCTTTTTTAATTGTTCTATTGATAACACAAACTGAGAGTCACTAAATGATCCACAGTTGACCTATCACATTTCAGAATTAACTCAAAATGGGGAGCAAGGTGTTTTTTTAAAAACAAGAATAAGTAAATGTTGTTACCAATATAACTAAAACAACTTTATTTGTGTTAAGTACAGCACATTGGAAAAATATCTCTGGGTAACTAACAGAAGCCTAATGAGATGAGAAGTGGATATTGAGATGAAAGAGATGTCAGAAGAGGTGCCCAGAAGCCTAGACTGTAAGGTGAGCTTTAAAAGAATAAGGTAAGAATAAGAAAGTTACAGATTTTAATGCCATTCAACTTGAACTTAAGGCTGACATTGTTGGGAGAAAATATGAAGAAAAACCAGAGGATTGGATAAATCAGAGGTGAATGGAGGGCTCACAAGAAAATGTATTCCAGTTCATCTATGGTAAAGTAATAAGAAGATTCAGCACCACCTGCTTGAAGACACTGGGGATGGGTAATAATAGACAACCTTGTGATAATGTCTACATCTTTAAATATCAGAGGAGGGAAAAAAAGCCAGAAAAGCATTTAAGTGTGAGAAGGTGAATTTTCAATCAGGTATTAGTGAACCAAATGCCAATGCAAATCAGCAAGGGCAAGGACAACAAATGTGGTAAGATATGTACAGCATGAATTTTACAAGTTGGATGTGGCAGGGAGAGTCCATAACTGTTATTCTGTTTAAAAAGGACAAAGTTTGGAAAAAGATATCTTTGTGGGCCAGTTCTTTTGAAGTTCACAATGTTTAACTCCCTATACCAAAGACGAGAGGAAAAAAAAACAAGTATTTGTTTTAATATTGGCATTAATGATGCTGATAGAAGGTCATAAGTCTGAGTACAAGTAAAGAATATGGGTACACAGCCGAAGCTATTAATTCAGTGTAGCTGAAAAGAGCTATCATATTATCGTGGAGCCATCTTTGAGAGAAGAATTCAAATGATACTCTCTCCAATTAGTGAGGTGAATGCAAAAGAACTCTTGGCACAATTGGAGAAAATTCAGGATATTACTTTGAAAGCTCTGGCTAACATTTTCCTCAACCAATGTATCAAAATGGATTAATTATTTACCTAATTCTAATTTGTGAGGACTTTTGTGCAGCTGTTAGTTGCTCTGTTTGCCTACAAGCAACATCTCTGCAGAGTTTCATTGGCTATAAATCAATTTGGGACATCCTGAGGAGGTGTGAGGTGCCAAATAAATGCCAATTCTCTGTCTTTTCCTTATATTTAATTTTTTTTTCATTGAGTGCTGCTATATCTGAAGCATATCTTACTCCTCTCCTTACAAACAAGTGATTATGATGGCAGATCTTATCGTGTTAATAAGTTCTGAACTTTCTCAATCTATCCTTAACTGTGAGTATCTCTGAGATAAACAATGCTGGATCGATGTGAGAGACTGCTTGAATTGTTCTTGATTTTGATTGTATCTGAATGTTGCACTGATTGTAATTTATTGCACATGTAATTCATTATTTATAGTTACAATGTACAGTATATTTTTATTGGTTAATAACATTCAATTTTTACCTTATTCTTTTATGTTATTAATATAATTACAGTTATAGAAACCATATTCAATATTCATAATTCAAATGAATATTATCAGATCTAAAATGTATCATGTAACTGCCGCATCAAAGTATTGTCTTAACTATGAATTTGAAAGCATTAGCATAAGCATATGGCATATTTATTGATGTGTTAAATATCATTTTGTAATTTAGTATAATTAAAGAAATGCAAAACAACTGTTAATAATACTTAAGTAACAAAATATGAACCCTCCCTCTTTTTTGACTGTTTTATGCCTTTTACCGCTCTTGCATCATCTGACATATATCTCCACTCATTCTCCCTACGTCCTTGACGTTGGTCTCAAACATACTGGATTTTAACTTCAAAATCATCTGTCCATGAAGATTTGAAGTTTTCTCCTTCCTTTACTTTTTCCTGTCCAAACAGCTCTCCAGTATTTTCAGTCTAAATGTGGCTTCTTCTTTCATAAATAACTCGATTCCTTCAAGCTCACCTTACTCTTCCTGGCAGTAGCATGTAACAATCCTCCTCATGATGAGAGTTACTATAGTATTTGGTATCTTCTGTAGCTTCTTGGTTATCACAAAAGGGTGTATGATCACCCTGAGGTCACAATGGTAAACTTAAAGTTGAAGGACACATTTCTCATCTGCTGCAACATGTTGTGTTCTTTTTGCACTGACTTGCCACCCAGCCAGCTTCAGGGATATATGTACAAATTTCCCTGAATATGAGCTGTGCTCAAGAGTAGCAGCATCCTCCTTGGTTTCTAATGATAACTATTTTGCTATTATATAGTAATTTCTCACAAATACCTTCTATAATGATTCACTGTAGTATGTTGGAAAAAGTTTAACAAGTATATATTCAAGAAGTCATGGACTGTATTTTGCGATGACCAGAGAACACACTGAGGATGAGCAAGCTCAGGTATGGTGAAATTGGGCTGGTACAAAGGACAACTGGCTTTGGGAAAGGTGAGTTTGCACTGGCACACCATAAGGAGACTAAGACGGACAAATGAATGTAGAAACCCCTCCGGCCCTTATGTGAAATTTCTACGAAGCAGCTCTTGCTACATGGAAAATTTTATTTATTTCATATTTCTTCACCAGTTGAAGGAAAAACTTGAAGGAATCCCTTTGCTGAGAACCAAAGCAATAGCTACTTTTGGGCCAAAACTCTGCACAGCCACTGAATAGAAAATCCACCATTTTTTGATTGTGTCAAATTTGCAAAATATTAAAATCTGAGTGTTGGACTCTGCCACAGAAATTCAGTTCTATTGTAGCAGATAGAAACTTAATTTTGGAAATATGGTACAAAATGCAGTCACTATTGTTTTCAATCCACAGCTGAGTTTCCAGGCATATTATATTGATATTGAATATATAATAATCACAAATCATATTCATATTATATATTACTTGTGGTGGAAAATGAGTGCCACTGCTATAAGCATAATGAAATCTTAATCCAAGGTCATTATTGGAAGTGTAGTGATGGATGCAACAACATTCTCATCCTAAACTCTGCAAACCCACTGATCCTTTCTCTGGGCAAGACAGCAGTTGCCTTGACAATTTGCTGGAGTCTATCACAGTCTCAAGGTTCCTGTTAACAATGGGATCAAGTTCCATGATGCAGTGGAATGAACATGGCCAGCTCAAGCTGATCCTGCTGAGGTGTTACCTGAACTCTGACTTCAGCACTAAAGCTTTAGAAATCTTAAACCTTTTATCCTCCATGACACTTCATCATAGGCTCGACAAGTGTTGATTTGGACTTCCTGGGTCTTTGCAGTTCACATCACTGTGCAGGAAAATGGAAGAATCCAGGCTCTATGAAAGCATCAAATGGGAATGCAATTTTTGACATCTTGCTATAGCTTTGGTTAGGTTGGCCATTGCCGCCAGCACCTTCGTGTGCTTATTGAACAGCCTTTGTCTAAGTTCATACAATCAAAATCCTCTGGATTTTATAGATCAGAACTGGTGTTTCAACACAGAGAAAACCAGCATTGGTGCCCTGTGCAATTCATTGGGTTTTGACTATAAAACCCATTAACTGTGGTCAAGTCAATGCCTGATGCTCTTGTATATTCACCAAAACTCAATGACACACTGCAATTACTCACTCTTACTCACCTTCAGAGTACTAGAACTAGAAAAAAGAAAGAAAACTAGAAAATTAGAAAGAATCCATTTGAAGCACATCTTCAAAGGGAGGACAAAGGGTCAAAAATCAAATGTAATTTATCCCTTTCCCCACAAGAGCTGATTATCATGGATGTGACTCATTTTTCAGCTCCCTTTGATATTTAAAAGGGTTCATCACATCATGACAATAAACTGTATCAGGATGACTGATCCATATTAATAATCACAGCAAATTCTTTGCACTTTCAATAATGGGTAGAAACTCATTGGAGGAAGTAGGCACCACATCCAACTGATTGGCTTCCTTTTCTATTATTGCTCTCTGAGACTTCTTGCAATTTAAATGAATTTGTAAGGGTGAAGGGAGCTGATTTATACACCTATACCACCTGTTTATCGTTAATATCTTTCTTTTCAGCTGTCATTAAGAATTATTTTGAAGTTGTCTTCTAATCACAAAATTAACAAGGTCATGGTAAAATCTAATCACCAAACTCAAACATGGGAGAACTTGAAAGTTTGAAATAAAAACAGAAAACTCCGCTGAAATTCTGGTTAGACCATATTCACAGTGAGAGATCTGGAGTTGCTGTGGGCTGATGGCCTTTCTTCAGAAGGGTAAAAAAAAAGATTGGGCAAGTAAAAGTTTTCTGAAACAACGAGCAGGGAATAGTGCAGCTGTGAGGAAAGTTTGTGTGGAATGTAAGAGAGATTAAATAACAGAAAAGGTTGATGATGCAGGATCGGAAGATGTTGCTAGGATTGTGAATGGATTGAGGAGACACTTAAATAGGGGATGCAGATTAATCACCAGCAAGCCCCATCTGAAAAGAAATGAGATTGGTAGTTATGACCTGAAATTATTGAAATTGTATTGCTGAAGGCTGTAATGTGCTTAATTGAAAGATGAGGCAATGTTGCATGAACTTCTATTGAGCTTTGATAGAATAGTGTAAGAAGCAGAGTGCAGAGATGCCAAAGTGAGGTTGAAGTGAAGAATCAAGATGCAAACATGTAGCATCTTGGGTCACATTTGTGAATTAATAGAGATATTCTGCAAAACCCACGTTTGGTGTCTTCAATGCTGAGGGAGATCATTTTGTGTTTAGCAAAGGTCATGTAATAAATGGAAATAATTTTCAGTTTTTGCTTTATTTATCAATACTTTACAAAATCCAATGAATATTCCACATAATATTGTAAAATAAGTGCACACTCAAAGCTATGTCATGAAGGGTGAAATAATCCTCCCTTCGAGCTTTAATTTATCAAAGGTGGCAAGGTACATGTTCTTTCCTGCAAACAAGACATAGGTATGAATGGAAGCAGAGCCAAAATTTTTAGAGCTGTGACTTCCCATTACAACTGGAAAATGGTGCAGATGTAATAGGTTTTAAAATACTAAAGCAGTGCAAGAGGGGTGATGGAAAGAATGAAGGTAGAGGAAGGGGTGGGAGATAGGGGAAGACAAACAATGAAGGGAGCGATGGTTGTAGCAAATCAGTAGGATGTGTAACAAAACAAAAGATGAGCCTGCAGATAGAGTATATGATAACAGGAAAGACTTTACCAGTATATGAAAATCAAAAATCTGCAGATGTTGGAAATCTGAAATAAAATATGTGGAAATACTCAGCAGATCAGGCAGCATCTGTGGGAAGAGAACCAGAATTAATTTTCAGATTCAACAGTCAGCAGTACACTCACTGAAGTGCATTACACTTGCTGTCATTGAGAAATTGACAAATTTAAAGTCCATTTAGAGAGACTGGGTCCCAATGACCATGTCTGTACCCAAATGGTGTATGTTGTGAAATAAAATGACAAGTCCAGAACCTGCCTAGACCCAGAAGACTTTTGAAGCTCTGAAGAAAAGACATTTTCTTATTAACATGTTGGAAGCACCTTCCAGATCGGAGTACATAAACTTTCAGTGTGCCAGATGTAAAGAGTAGGCTTTGTTATACAAGGCTTAGGGAGGTGAGTTCATATTTAAAGCACATGTTTTAAAGCACAATTTGATGACTGTTTTTATAGAAGATTACAGTTTGGAATCAACCTAGCACCAGAGGATTTTTTGAACAGTGGAGGCAACATTTGACAGGGAAAATGACAATGTGGGTTTTGTAGAACTGGCAGAGTCAGACCATGACTGAAAGCTGAGAGCCCCGATGAGCATATGAATGATGAAGCAATGAAGACATTTCAGCAAAATGTGAAGTTCCAAATGAAGGAAGTCACCATAGCTGGTCTGAAATCAGATCCAGCAAAATTCAAAGCAGTGAAGGAAATGCCAACAGATGTTACTTGCATACTATGCTTCAAAGCAGTACCCTTTTCTCTGTCAGAGAACTTTTCTGAAACTGTTATATTTTATTGAATATTTTGAAGAGATTACTAGGAAAGTTGATGAGGGTAAAGCAATAGATTTTGTCTATATGGACTTCAGTCAGGCCTTTGACAAGGTTCCATACAGAAGGCTAGTTAGGAAGGTTCAATCGTTAGGTATTAATATTGAAGTAGTTAAATAGATTCAACAGTGGCTGGATGGGAGCTGCCAGAGAGTAGTGGTGGATAACTGTTTGTCAGGTTGGAGGCCGGTGACTAGTGGTGTGCCTCAGGGATCTGTACTGGGTCCAATGTTGTTTGTCATATACATTAATGATCTGGATGATGGGATGGTAAATTGGATTATTAAGTATGCAGATGATATTAAGATAGGTGGCATTGTGGATAATGAAGTAGGTTTTCAATGCTTGCAGAGAGATTTAGGCCAGATAGAAGAGTGGGCTGAAAAATGACAGGTGGAGTTTAATGTGAGGTGTGAGGTGCTACATTTTGGTAGGACTAATCAAAACAGGACATACATGGTAAATGGTAGGGCATTGAAGAATGCAGTAGAACAGAGTGATCTAGGAATAATGGTGCATTGTTCCCTGAAGGTGGAATCTCATTCATAATGATAGGGTGGCGAAGAAAGCTTTTTTTAAATAATTTTTTTAATTGAAGTTTGGTATGCTGGTGTTTATAAATCAGAGCATTGAGTATAGGAGTTGGGATGTAATGTTAAAATTGTACAAGGCATTGCTGAGGCTAAATTTGGAGTATTGTGTACAGTTCTGGTCACCGAATTATAGGAAAGATGTCAACAAATTAGAGAGAGTACAGAGGAGATTTACTAGAATGTTACCTGGGTTTCAGCACCTAAGTTACAGAGAAAGGTTGAACCAGTTCTTTGGAGCGTAGAAGGTTGAGGGGGGACTTGATAGAGGTATTTAAATTTATGAGGGGGATAGATAGATTTGACATGGATAGACTTTTTCTATTGAGAGTAGGGGAGATTCAAACCCGAGGACATGAGTTGAGAGTTAAGGGGCAAAAGTTTAGGGGTAATACAAGGGGGAACTTTTTTACTCAGAGAGTAGTAGCTGTGTGGAATGAGCTTCCAGTAAAAGTGGTAGAGTCAGGTTCGGTATTGTCATTTAAAATAAAATTGGATAGGTATATGGACAGGAAAGAAATGGAGGGTTATGGGCTGAGTGCAGGTTGGTGGGACTAGGTGAGAGTAAGCGTTCGGCACGGACCAGAAGGACCGAGATGGCCTGTTTCCGTGCTGTAACTGTTATATTGTTATATGTTATATGGTTATATCTGTAATATTTTTCATTTCTAACCAAAGCCCATGCACATGATGACCTAACAGTTTCTTTCTCCACCTCTGCTAACTGACCTCCTGAGTATTTCTAAGATTTACTGTTCACCTTCAAGGTTCTCAATATCCACATATTTCATCTGTCATCACAGATTTAAAATCCTCCTTATGGACACCCAAGATGTACCAAGCATCAACTTACTCTCCCCACAGAAAGAAAAATGCCATTTTCTGAATCCAGTTTGTGTTGAAAATTTATATTTATAAAACCTCAAACTAGAGGAGTGATGGATAGGTAACATTCTGAATGGTTTCCTTTACATATCTGGTTGCCATGACCACCAATAAAGACAAAATAAACTCTTTGCAAAAAGAGTAAACAAACTAATCAAAAAGACTGGATGTATCCTCACTGCAATCCAGACTCTTTTGAGTTAGTGATGGAGAGAAGGCCACTAAACAAACTGTTGTCCATTATGGACAATCAGGCGCATCCTCTCCATGACCCACTGAGTAAGCAGAGGAGCTCCCTTTTGAGCAGGATTGTTACGGAAAATCTTTCCTACCAAATGCAACAAATGCAGTTCATCTCTGTGCAACAGAACAACACAGATCATAGTACAATAGTCTCTGTTTTATTATTTTGTACATTGTTATTGCACAGTATTGCACATTGGTAAACTATTATAGTGTGTATTATTATTCCATACTTTATAATTAGCTAATATTATTATTATATTTATTATCATTGTTAACTGTTTTTAAATGTTGCTGCTGAAACAAAATAATTTCCTATTCAGGATCAATAAAGTATTTATTATTAGTATCAGAATATTTATCAATGACTAATTGGGTCTAATATTTACTATAGAATCTTATTCCTAGAAATTGCCAGTTGTGTGTAACATATGGGAGTGAAAAAGGCGCACCCTGTTGGTTATAGTAACGGCAGGGATCTCAACTGAATTTTCAATAGTGAGTTCACATTGGTAGATAATTTACAAATCCTGTGGAAAACCATGTAACATTTATGTTTTGCCTCATGCATAAGTATTGTAAGGAAAGTGCAGTGATTGTATTATCATAGGCCAAGAGTAGAATGGTTTTGATCATTAAGTTTTCCAATTTGGATAAGAGTCACCATCCTGGCATTAATTTTTACACCAAAACTACATCAAACAACAAATGTTTGGGTTAAGGCCTACAGGAGAAAATTAGCTGTTTGTAAACTTAAAATAGAATTGTAAAATTAAGGTCACAGGCCCTCGATCTTCTTTGATGAGAAATCAGAAATCTTACTTAAAAAAAATAGCAATTGCAACAGCATAATCAAGCTGATGGATTCTGAAATATTCTCCATATGTTCAACCAGCAGAATCCTGGGAATTGCAAGCAATGGTGAAGATGACAGCTCCACTAAGCTGACAAAGTGATAGATATGGTAAAACATATTGACTGTAAACCTTGATTTTTCAGGAAGTCTGAGGTCTCCCACTTAAAGCATCAATAAATTGCTTTAATGGTAGACATTGAAGTAGGTTTAATGCATTTTGTAAATGTATAATTTTGTTTTTATTTAAATAAGGTCCTATAATAATTGAGATTTTTACATGGAGACTAAGAAAAATGGCAGACTAAAATCTTGATATATTTTGATTAGTGATTTTTTTTTCTCATTTAGTTTTTTTGATTAACATCTGGAATGGATTTGCTTTCCTAAGTTCATAGAAGTTTACTCATTGTTAGTCTTCTAAGTGCTTTCTATACTTTTGATTTGTAGTTTTTATAGCTCATCAGTTTTAAGCTCCTATGTTTTGCTTTGATTCCGTCAACAAAGTGTAACATCATCACGGTACCTCAAATATGACAGATGTAGAGCATGTGAATTACAAAGTTCTCTATTTATGAATAGCTAGCCTCCCATGGCAGAGCCTATGGGTCGTTAGAACTAAGTATTACCTTCAGGTGATGCCTGGTTGACTGGTACAAGGCCTTGCTGGCAATAAGATGTAGCTGTTCAGTTTTTACAATATGTGGTCTGTCTTTTTTTCTAGCAAATATGTTGTTTTTGGTACATACATGAATGTAGTTTGAAAAAGTAAATCAGATTAGGGAGTAGGGTTGGAAAGTGTTGCCCTCTGAATGAAGCGTGAAATATTGGAAGAATTATTTCTAATGAACACAATTGACAGGAAATATACAAAATACAAAATTCTTAAGAATAGTGAAAGCCAGTATTATATAACTTCTGGTTTAAGATGGTGCTACTGAACATGTGTGCCAGCTCACTGGTAGTTCAAAAGCGAAAAAATTAAACTAAAAACATTGCTAATGACACTGTTTCTGCAGTAAATTGTAGTAACTTATCACTGCAGAGGGAAGCGAAGGTGAAGCAAATTCACTGATGGTAGTTACAGAATCGATGCAAGCAGGGTGAGCCATTCAGAGAGGAGTATTCAGAGCAGAGGAGTCCAAATGCCCGTACAACTGGTTCAGGAGAGAGGCTAGATTGCTCTGGGCGCCAGGCTGATCTGCAGAAATCAAGAGAGGCTTTCTGGGCGGCAAAATCTGGGTCCGGAGCCAGTTGCTGGCAGCGTGTTCTAGACCCAGAGCCTTCGCTGCAGTGGTGCCCAGGTTCCAGTGTGAGGTATGATATGCTGTTTGGACAAGTTATATTATGCACTGGAAAGAAAGGATATTGGGATCGGGAGTTGATGTTGCTTGCACTCCCGCAATGGTGACTCCTCTCTCCATGGTCCTGAGGCTATGAAGTCTGCTCCGGCTGCTGTGCTCCATCTCCACTATTATGATGGTTTGATGCTGTGGTTTTGATCCTACTCCAGGCCACTCCGTGGTTTGGATCTCAGGACTCACTTCGGTTCGGAATGTTGTTGCTCGTTTCTATTATAGGAATGAATAGTGTGGATTTTTCCCCCTTTCTCTACATTCATCCTGAATTTTCTTTAATTGAGTTCTTTCAGGTTTCTTGCCTTGTGGCTGCCTGTAAGCAAACAATTCTCAAGGTTGTATAATTTATACATTCTTCGATAGTAAGTGTACCTTGGATTCCAGAATCCATCAAATTCTAATCAAATGGATAAATCTTAATTGTTAAAAACAGAACTAAACTGCTGAACAAAATGTGATGTTAGTGTGTGACATCTCAAGTACAGCAGATGAACAGCATATTCAACTATAAAGTAACATTTTTCCAAATAAATTTGACTAAACTATTGCTCTGCCTTATTTTTAAGAAGTCCACTGAACAGCAGTCTACCACTCACCTGTCTGGCGCTCCTTGATACCAAATAGAAATGGAAAATACTGCAACAATAAAATATAATTCATTAATATTGGGAAACTGGAATATCTACATTAGAAATACCTTCCTGTGAACATAGAACATTATAGCACAGGAATGGCCTTTCAGCCCACAATGTTGTGCCAAACCAGCTGTATCAAAAACACCCAAACAATAATCCCTCCTACCTACGCAATGTCCCTATCCCTCTATCTTCCTTATACCCATGTGCCTATTCAAACCTCTCATAAATGTTGAAATCAAACTCGCATGCAGCACATTCTACACTTTCACGACCCTCTGAGTGAAGAAATTTCCCCTCATGTTCCTCTTAAACTCTCACCTTTCAACGTTAACAAATGACCTATAGTTGTAGTCCCACCCAACCTCAGAGGAAAAAGCCTGTTGACCCTTATTCTATACTTCTCATAATTCTGTATACCTCTATCAAATCTCCTCTCAATCTTCTGTGTTCTAAAGAATACAATCCTAACCTGTTCAATCTTTCCTTATAACTCAGGTCTTCCAGACCCCGTAACATCCTTGTAAACATTCTCTGTACTCTTTCAAACTTGCTTACATCTTTCCTGTAGGCAGGTGCCTAAAACTGGGACCCTGCCTGTGGCTAAAGAGGACACAAAGGTACTTGTCAAGGCCCCAACAATCTCATCTCCTACATCCTTTGGTAACCGGGGGTAAATCCCATCAGGCCCTGGGGACATCCATCTGGAGTATTATGATTAGAATACCTAATACTTCCTCCTCCTTGACCTCTAACTGTCCTAATGTATTTATACACTCAGAACTAATCTCCTGGGCCTCCATATCCTTTTCTTTGGTAAATAATGAAGTACTCATTAAGGGTACCTCACTCACATTCTCTGCATCCAAGCAAATGTTCCCCTCTTTATCTTTGAGGGGTCCCACCTTCTCTCTAGTTTCCTTCTTACTTTTGATGTATCTACAGAATGCCTTGGGATTCACCTTGATCCTACTTGCTAAGGGCTTTTCATTAACTTGTTTAAAGTCTATCTTTGGCCTAATCTCCACTGAATAAGCTTCAATGAGTTGAGTGCTCAAGTCATTTTTGTTTCGCATAATCTCAGTTATTTTCACTGTGGGAGGAAACTGGAGCACCAGGAGGAAACCCACATATTTCACGGAGAAGATGCACCAGAGGACACTGGAACTGAACTGTAAACTCCAGCACCCCACACTGTAATAGCATTGCACTAACCATTGAGCTACCTTCACGTAGACTTCCTCTGTACAAAATGTGTGGCACTGAAGACCTTGCCAAGCAGAAATGAAAGAGTATATTGCCAGATGGAGGTATGTTCTTTGACTTGTTAATATTTAAAATGTATTCTCACAATTGTTCGAACCAGATCTTTGAAGGGCAGTTCACAGATTGCAAACTGTATGAATTGGGAAACTATAACAAGGGATCTCCTATCAGACTTCCTTGCTCCCACTTGCATATTTGTGGTAATCAAACAAAACCATTGGGCAGTAATTTCTTTTAGTCCTTAATTATCACTGTAATCATGAAGTGCCATATCTTAGTCATATAAAAACTGTAATACCAAATAATCTTACATCAGGAGTCTAAATTGAATTCTGACTTTTATTCAGTTCACATCTGTCCCTATTGCACGTGATAGAGAAACAGTAAAATTAACTGAGTATTGACAGCACACAGATGCAAAGCCCTGAAGGGATTTCAAGTTTCTGTTAAAGTTCAGGCTGATCTGATGTGTGACCAGATGATTCTTTGTTTTGAATGCTCTGAAGCTTTCTTCCTTGCTTTGGAATAATGATTGCTGGCTGTCTTCCAGTTCACATTGCAAATTATTCTGCCATATTTTATAACTAATGCCTGCCTATTCTTTTTCTTCCCGTATTATAATTCCCAGTTTAACAGAGAGTGGAACAACATAGCTCTTAGATTTACATTTTTAGTTCGTTGATTATAAAAAGGTATAACTGTCGTCCTGAGATCATAAAGAGACATCAATAGCAATAGATCATCTTATTTTCTTGTAGGCCTGGTTCTTGATGTATACTGCTACCTTTTAAATATTGTGACTAACGCTTGGTTGGTACAAATAATTATAGTGCAAAGCCCTACCAATCTGTGGCAAAATATGAAGATGGGTGAGAGTACTGTGTCAGTCACCTAAGGTAGCCACCTTCACTTACCATGTATTCATAGAACTAGTGCTAACTCAATCCTTTGTTCATGGGTCCACTGGGACCGGGCCCTTCCGAAGTGCCTTTACATGATTCAGGTCCATTAAGGAGCTGGTGAAAGGGAGAAGCAAACTGGACATCATTTCCCCCCTTTCCCCAATCAAGTATACAACAGGATGCAGGTGCACAGTATCTTCCCGTGACATTAAATAAACTGCCCCTTAAGACTCTGCCACATTTAAATTCTTGTGTGTGCCCCTGGCTCCTATCAATGCTTTCTATAATATACAAAATGCTGGAGGAGCTCAGCAGGTCAGACATGATGAGGGGTCTCGGACTGAAACGTCGACTGTTTATTCCTTTCCATAGATGCTGCCTGACCGGCTGAGTTCCTCCAGCATTGTGTGTGGCCTTGGATTTCCAGCCCCTGCAGATCTTCTCATGTTTGTGGCACTCTATAATATATTAAGTTTTGTGTATACCATGAACAGAAATAATTGAACCTCTGTTCTCTTGGAGTGAATGTGCCATATGCTTTGTAAATTTAAGTTTCAGTTATAGTGCCAATGATGTCAGAAGGAAGACACAAGAGGCTGTGGATGCTGGAATCTGGAGCAACAAACGATCTGCTGGAGGACCTCAATGGAATCAGAGAGCATCTGAAGGGGTGGGAGGGGAAAGGGAGCTTTCAACATTTTGGGTTAAAACCCTGCACCACTAGAGTCAACAGGAATCCTGATTTGTGCATTAACGGTTAGAGTTGTTTCCCAGATTTTCCCTCCTTTGATAAGCAGCAAGTATTAATTTCATCTTGTTTATAATTTTGGTCTTCATCCAAAGCCTCAAGTTGAGTGATGTGTTGAGCTGAGAATGGGCACACTTCAAGGAGAAAGGATTACAAACACTAAGAAAAGGTATGGCATGGGGATTGGGAGAGAGAGCATTCAGTAGAATGCCATATCTGCCTGGATAGTTCTGTTGGAATCATAAAAAGGATGCAAATGAGATCTGTTCTTCATTCAGGACACCTTCACTGCCATCTTCTTTGCTGTGCCAAAAACAGAACAGAGTCGGACTGCATTGGTACTGTCTGTCATGCTACCAATGCTCACCGATTTTCATTAATTTGAGTTGTTTCCAGGCTAGAAGTAGAGCTATTTGAAATTTGCTCACAACATGGCTGGACTGTGGAGTAGGAAGTAGACAACTTGTCCATCGTATGGACATTGTAGCTCATTCCTTCTCTATTTCACTCTCATTAATGCATATACTTTACAAGAAGGGTTGGGGAACTGGAGCTGATTATTTTCCTTCTGAATCCACAAATAGTTAAGGTTTCACTGCTGTACAGATAAAAAAAAACTTAAGAATAACACTAAGGATCAGCTGCTTTGTGCAGGTTCAGTATGCACCCTCTCCATCAAAACCAATGTGAAAGCAAAGATATTTAGAAACAGAATAGATTCTGCAGATGCTAAAAATCCAGTGAAACACATACAAAATGATGAAGGACGGCAGGCAGCATCTATGGAAAGGAATAAACAGTTGACATTTTGGGCCAAGATCCTTCATCAAGAGTCATTAAGACCCTTCATTGGAGATAGTTAGAAGTTCCACCTATACTTACTTCTTTCCAAAATTTCTCTGCGATCAGAAGAGAATTTGCAAGAGGTTCAGACTCAAGGACACATATCTAACTCATTTGACCAGGAAGGAACAATGCACTATCCTTATTTTCTGATATTCACAATTGCTGCATCTATCAAAAGCTAACTGCACTATTAATATTACACAATTTCAAAGGAAAAGAGTGAAGTGATTCCTGGTATCTTGGAAAAGAGTTAATCCTGTCATTACAACCTTACTGTTTGTGGGAGCTAATAGTGCATAAGTTGACAATCACTTATTGGCTGTAAAGTGTTTAAGGATTATATGAGGCTTTCTAAGACACATTAAGGCAGTTCCTACTTTTATTTCTTTCTTTAAGACACATTGAGAGTTTGATTTTGAACTATAATTAACATCACTTATTCCTAAAACTACAAGCCAAGTTTTTTTGAAGTTAGCTATCAATGCAAAACAATTAATAGTTAAAAATCTGCCATTTTGTGTTAATTATAATCCCATAATTCATATTTCTATTGTTCTGTAGGTTATTAAAAAGCTGTCATTGCCAGCCCAATTTTTATTTGGTAAAAGCAATGATAATATTGACCCAAGTTCACTTGAGGACTTGCCACTGTTCCTGTACATCGTTGTTTGATGTTTTTGATAGATAGCTCACTGCTGGTGCTGGTGCTGAACTTGTGAGAATGTTTTTGTTGCTGACCCAAGGCAAGCTTTTGACACAGTCAACCATGTCTTGATTTAAAGTGAAATTAGGATTCACTTTGGTCTCTCTCTCCTTCACCGGTTAAAGAGTAACTTTATTTGAAAACAAAACATTACAATAGGACTTTCAGTCATTAAATTTTTAATATATACCGTATAGCAAGCAATTTGGATCTTTTCTGAACTTCTGTGATTGTTAATTAATTTAACGATTTACTTAGTTTGAGCGGGATTTTTCAATCAAGAAAAGTGCAAATTTCGGAACATGTGAGGGAGCTGAAAACAGCCAAATTGACAGCGTTGGAAGGACATCCCAACTCATAATTCTGGGCTTCACTGCAATATGCCTACCGCTCTTACACTTTTGTATAAGTAAGAGGGGTAGGCGTAATAAGCTGTAGCTTCAGCCTACACCCCTTTGGTCTGTTTTAAAGATTTTTTATTATTTAATTTTGTTTTATGAAATCATCATTATGGAATCACCATTGAAAATTATGCTTTTTGTTATGTTTGTACTGACCAAAATAAAATTTCATTTTTTCATTCATTCAATGAACACCTTGTGGAGAGGCTAGGTAGGTTGAGATTTAACAAAAACTAATCTGTCAATTTGAATAGTACAGACACAGGTCTTTCCTTTTATCATTGATTCTCAGAGTTGTGCATGGTTCTGGGAATTTACCAGTGAAAACATTACATGAATACAACAAGAGTAAAGCAGACTGAAGCCATTTCGGGGAATTCTGCAAAGAAGCTAATCCCAACTTCTGGGATGTGATTTACTCAGATCCTTTCAATGAGAGGTTACTCTCACCTGTGTAAAGAGTCCGTGGTTCCCATATTGGCCTCATTTGTCATCTCTTAAGTAACAAAGTTCAAGTTCAAATTCAAACTTGATGCCTTTGAACTTGGATGCTGGAGAAAAGTATTAAGAGTCCCTTGGAAAGCAAGAAGATCCAACAGGTCAATACTTGAAGAAATATAGCCAGACTGCTCACTGGGAGGCTCGATTATGAGACAAAAGCTCACATATTTTGGCCACATCATGAGAAGACAGGATTCCTTGGAGAAGACTCTCATGTTAGGTAAAAGAAGGAGAGGACAGCAGAGGCTATGATGGTTAGATAATATCACTCAGGCAATGCATATGACCTTGGGGAATCTTAGAGAGGCAGTTTCCAACAAGAAGGCTTGGTGTGCAGGAGTCCATGAGGTCATGAAGAGTCAGACTCAACTTAATGACTGAACAACACCAACAAAGCAACTAAGTGAAGTGGGCTTAAATTATTTTCAATCTTAAAGGACTGTCATTTGGAGGTCAAGTTACTGCCTGAAGATTTGATTGGAAGAGCTCTGTTGATAACTAGCAGCAGCAGCCTACTGGTTACAAATCTATATCTTCACAAGAGAGGGATGAGAAGCATGCAGATACCATTTGCAGTAAGTTACCCATAGCATAAGGAGAATGCAAGCACAAGGTAAGAACAATATCACAGGAAGTACAGGGTGTACACCAGATCTTGTCCACTCGCTGCTGTTAATTGAACACACTGATCTTGTTTTCCCAGGCATTGTTTAAAGTTTTCACGTCCCTTAATGTTTTTGCCACTGGATCTTTCGGGGATTTTGCGAGAGACAAATTCGAGCATTAGCATATTGTTGGCAAATACTTCTGACTAGTGACCTTTGATAGCAGTCAGAGTGAATGGTTTGCACATCCAGCTATTTTTGTTTTTGATTGTGAACATGGTCAATTAAGATATACATTGAGCACCCAGCAGCACCCGTCATGTAGAAAAGTTTCCACTGTCTTGGTGTACAGCTGGTGTGTTTCACCCAACGTTGTCCAGCAGTGAGGTTTGGACATGCAGGAGAATGTACAGAATTTCTTTAAAGGATTCTGTGAAAGAAAAATATGAAGGTGATAAAGACAAAGTGATGTAGGGCATAATGCTGCCTACAATGTCCTGATTATTGTGACACTCATGCAGATATTAGCAACTTGTCCATCAGGTGAAAGCCAAACATCATTCCCCCCAGCTCTTCCAACTTCCAGTACCACGACATGAGTAATCCTGCAACCAACAAAGCATACCTTTCATACTCAGTCTGAAGCTATCAGCTCAGGGTTTCTCATTCATTCACAATCGCTTAACTGAAACGGCCACTTCTCAAAGAACAACCAAATGCTGGCACCATGGAAAGAGGAGCTGGCAAAGGTACTTAACTCCATCAAATGGGAAAAAGTAAACTGTGTATTTCCAAACATTACTATGTCTTTCATGTGTGCAATTCCTGGCTGAGACAAACTTCTCACGCTGTAATTCACAATTGGTTGAAGACTTCTCAGTTTTACAGTTATGCCTCTGTAGTGAGGGACCTGACAATGGGGGCACAACTAAACATTTTGCTGATCTATTCAGGGAGAGGGATTATTGAAGGAAAAATCATATAAGCTCAGTGACTACTTTATTATTACACCTGTACACCTTGTTAATGCAAATATTTTATCAGCCAATCATGTGGCAACTCCTCAATGCATAAAAACATGTAGATATAGTAAAGAGGTTCCTTTGTTGTTCAGACCAAACTTCAGAATGGGAAAGAAACGTGATCTAAGTACTTTGATCATGGAATCACTGTTGGTGCTAGATAGGGTGGCTTAAGTATCTCAGAGACTATTGTTCTCCTGCAATTTTCATGCACAACAATCTCTAGAGTCTAGAGGGAAAGTGCATAAAACAAAAACAACATCCTTCTTAATAAGAAAGCACAGAGGAGAACGGCCAAACTGGTTCAAGCTAACAGGAAGGTGACAGTAACTCAAATAATCACGTGTTACAACAGCGGTGTGCAGAAAACCATCTCAGAATGCACAACAAATCGATCCTGGTACTGGAAGGGCTTCAGTAGCAGAAGACCATGAACGTACAGTGTAATCCATTTTCACTGCTGTCTCCGTGCAGAATGGCTTACCTCAGGTTAATAAGAAGGAAAACTCAGCTGATGCTAGGCTACCGGTGAACCTACTTATTGTGGCCAGAACCTGCAAACTCTTGGTCAAAACCTGTATATATCCTTTTGATTGTACTATTTTGTGTTCTATGTGGTTGGTTGTCCTGAACATTAAACACTGCAGATGCCTGAAAATTAAATTTGTGATGAACATGACTCTCTTTGCAGCCTTGGGGTATGGGGTTCGATTATCTGCTTATCCACAGCTGTTCTCTGCAATTGTTCCACAGTTATCCTATTCTTTGACCTTTCCCCTCAAGTATGTCATCTACAGAACTTGGAGGGAGGAGAGCTCTGCCTAGGGTCATGGAAACAGAGGTTTTTAATACTTTAAGACATAGGCAGACATATTCTGAGTAAGTAAGGAGCTCAAAGTTTGTTGTGAGTAGATGTGGATAGTTAGTTGAGGTCACAACCAGCTCAGTTATCTTCTTACTGAAGGGCAGAACAAAAGCAAGGGAGCCAAGTGGACTATTTCTGCTTCTAATTTGTATGTTCGTAAGTAAAAGTTATCTTTCTCCCTCCAATGCAGGCTCTATGGCTTTGACCTTGGCTACACCATCTGCTCTTGTTTATTTCTGAAGCATGAGTCAACAGTGGAAACCAAACTATCTGTCTGTCTGATCGATCAAAGTGTGAATATTTACATGGGATTGGAGATCCCTCAAAGGGATTTAACTCTTCTGATGAAATGTCCTCAGCAACTTCATCCAACTCTTGCTGCATGTGTGTAGACCCTGTGGGAGACAAAATACATGAATGAGTCTTTTCCAGATCATAATGGTTGAACATGGTTACATCTCATGTTGCTAAGTCAACATGATTTATTATTATAGGTGAGAATCTCTGACAGAGAGGCATCCCTTTGCTCTGCTGATCTCCAACATTTTCTTCTCTCTGTCCAATTTACTCCCTTTACTTTTTTCATGGTCTCCCACAAAGAGCGAAAAAGATTTGTGACAGGTGCACTTAGCAATTCTTTGGATTTTGGACTCAATATGAATCCTGTACCCCACTAACATTTCCCCATCAATTGCATTTTCAGTATCTAACAGTTAAAATCCGACCATTTGTCATTGTGGTTATGAAGAATGCAGTGATTGCAATGTTCAAATTCTTTTAAAATCTTTATCAGTTGTGATACACTTTGGGGAATCTTGCAGCCCTGAAAGACACCATATGTATATGTAAATGATTTTTACCATGCCTACATGCACGGAACTCAGACTGCACATTTAAATTTCTATTCGTAGTGTATTTGCATTGAAAACTGAACCTCCACCTTCCACCTCTGAACTGTGGTTTAAAGGTGACTATGAAACAAAAAAAGATTTGAATCAGTCAATGCAAATAGCCTGATCTGAATTTATATACACTTGTTGCCAAGAGGGAAAAACAGCACAATGGCTGGGCTGGTATCTTCAACCATCTGACACTCAATGGTCGTGTACAGATGGAATGTGAGTGCTTTGATACCACATTCAGTTTGGATGAATTATCTGTGAATGTAAACATAGTAACAGTCACATGCTGTCACATCCTGTAAGAAATCCTCACTAGACCACAGCAAGTTTACTGTTGTCCTTGGATTTTATTTCATCCTATTTCTATTTTTTAGCTTTCTTAGTTGTTTTTTTCAGTTTGTTTTAACAAGCTTTCCAAGTATTCAGCAATGATATTTTGTAAAAAAATAGATCATAAGCTTTAAAATGCATCATTTTTAGGCCTGTTGCCTTCTGGACAGGTCATGAATTCTTGAAAAACTCATTTTATTTTGGTAATATAATTTTAACAAACATTTGCTTGTTTCTCATGTTAAATATAAAGGAAAAGTTTTCTACCATTATCACCATTCTGTGTGCTATCCTGCCCTTCAAACGACTGCAAGATGGTTTGGTGTGTCTCATTTTTCTTTGTGGCCTTCAGTGAAGTTTTGTTCTAACAAACAACAGATGGGATTTTGTTTTGTAGTTGTTATTTTATGGTTGAGTCAGTTTTAGTGGTTGACAAGAGAGACTAAAAATGATCTTGATGTTGACTGTCTCTGAACTCTCCCACTGTCCAGCAGTGTTTCTGTTGCTGCATCAGAAAGACAGCCAACTATTGGACATCAGTTTGCTCAGGGACGGTGGCAAATTATTTTAGGCTGAAAGCCAGAATTGGGTGGGCACCTCATCCATCTGCTTGCAACCTAGATCCAAATCTGTCGGTATCTAACTCAAAATAATGTTCAAACTTCAAATCTCAAACTCTTACAATAGCTGCGCTGTGAAGTTGTATATGCTAAATAGTCTAACATAACTCCATCAGATTCCACTGTATCACCCTGACAAAAAAACACAGTCAACATTTCCATCTGAAATATTGACTGTTTCTCTTTCAGCAGATGCTGCCCGACCTGTTGAAGGGAGCCAGCATTTTCTGCTTTTAATAGCAGACTTCCAGGATCTGCTGTTTTTTTACTTTCATTTGACAAGCATTTGTCCTCACAATAATAAATTCCTACAGAGAAGGGAATAATTCAGATCATAATAGCTAACGTTAGCTATTGCATTAATTGTTTTTTAACCTCCTGTTCACTGAAAGTAACCAATGCAAGAATTTCAATCTCTTTGCAAGCATAAAATCTTCTCAGGCTTCCAGTTGGGTCCAAGTGGCAATTATAACTGAAGTTTTGATGACCAACTCTGCCATCTTCATCAGGGATGTTGTTGTTCCATATTCCAGTTTTTACTTAGAGTGAGACCTTTGTCTTTGTTGAAATTCTTATTCTCTAGTCTTACTTCAATGGTTACAAAAGCAATTGGCGCGACACAGTACTTCTGTGCCGCCAAAGTCAACCTTTTGTAAATTACTTTATTCTTTTGTCATGTTTGGATTTCTTCTGGCCCTGTTGTCCTTTCACGTTCTTCTTAACATCCTGGCATGTCTATACCAATTTTAAAACTGCTTGAAATTATATATTTCTGCAATTTATTGTGAGTTATTTTTCACATTTGTGTTAGAAGTAGTATATTTTCTATTTCCTTAGGTAGTCCCTTGGAATTTGGGATAAATTACTTGCACTCTGTTTCTTTTTGGTTCTGAGATGGCTGTTGTAGGAAATGTTGCAACTGCAGACTCTTCCACAGAAATGGCGAATCATGGATCATGGGTGGCAGGGTAAATGGATGGATATCTCGTAAGGCGGTCTTCCAACTGCTTACAGACAGAACTTCTTGAAAATTGAGTTTCAAGAACTTATGACTTTTCTAGATGGTAGTGGGGTTAAAAATAACATGGTCTTGAAGCTCAGATCAATTCCCACAGAATAACATGCTGAATATTAGTAAAACACACAAAAGCAAATCGGAAAAATAATTAAACTTTAGAAAACAGCAGAAATGCCAGGAGGAAATAAAACCCAAGGCCAGTTGTATACTTGCTGTGGTCTGCTGAGGAAATCATAGAGTGTGTGACAGCGTGTGACTCTTGCTTTGGATGAATTATCTGCTAATGTAAACAAACTTAAAGTTCTCATTCCTTTCCTAAATGCTCCATCCCTCGTGGTTAAGGGTCAGAGATACTGAGGAGTTACTGAGGACATTGCACTTCTTCAAGGGAGCTTGGAGGACTTCCTTGAATCCCCTCTCTGCCCGACAACCTCTCCCTATGCCAGAACTAGAAATAAAGTAGCAGCACATCATGAGCATATGTGACATACAAGTCCAATGTGTACCTCCATCAATGATTTCTCTTTTTTAAAACAAAATCCAGACAGTAATTTTCTCACACTATTAACGTTTTCAAAAGAGAAAACAAGAGGTTTTACTTGTGTTGATGAAAACACAGCAGGGTAAATTAAAATGAAGAAGAACGATTAAAAATGTTAATAGAAATGTTAAATGGTATAATCTCACTGGAGGCAAGTGGTTTCCAACTGCAATTGAATTCCTAATTAAAGCAATGACTGGTATTTATTGTGCAACATGCTTATTTGTGTAGACTAGCTGCTGCTGCTATGGAGCTATGTCTGTTTCCCTGACTAAGCTCACAGGTTTATTGTACGATCACATTTTGAATTTAGTTTGTGAAAGGCTCTTTCCACATTACTGCACTTACAAAAATACTCCCAGATTTTCCATGTGTGTCCGTGCAATTTGAATTTTACAAACTGGTCGTTTAGAACATATTAAAGGTTATTTTCCATGGATTTCTGACCTAGGTCAAATCATGCAGAAAGAAGCAATGCAGTGGAGGCCTACATATCGGCTGGATAAATAATGATTTATGACACTCTATAATGAATAGTGAATATATGTAAAACAAAATTATATGAATTATTATTCTGACCATGTGCAATATTTTTGACCAGATTGGTTCACCTTTGTCACAGAAGATGAATCTGCTTAAACTGAAAGCTAGTGTTGTTTACTTTTTTCTGAAATGTGCATTGTTTTTCCTATACATGGTGTCTTCTGAGTGAATCCATACTGTAGGGATCCAATTACAGTTGCAGGTAATTACACATCTGCAACTAAATAACCAATTCTGCATTGGAAAGGGAAGTTAGTAATTGTGGAATGATCGCAGTAATAGCTGTTGTAATAAACAACAAATCTTTTCAACATATTTGCATTGTAAATTTGTTTTGATTTGTCAGTAAATAAAGGTATGACCTTGAGGAGATGGTGTTTTGTATTAGTTCGGTTTTACACTCGATAATTAACAGTCACGCAACAAAGATCCGAGACACATTACCCCATCTGCAACTGGATCCCACTCTGTATCGTGGTTTGAAAAAAATAACTAGTGTTGAAGCAACTGAACACTGGAGACCTGACAGCTTTTTAAAATTTGAATGGCTTCTTGAAAATCTTCCTCTCTAATAAATGAAAATTATTTTCTTTGCTTGAATAAAATAACGGTATAAAAATGCTGTCAGTCAAATTACTCAGAAAAAAATCTGAAATTGAACCATCTGGCAAAGTCAGGAGATTAGGGGTGCTGAGTATTGTATGCAAAATATTCTTTTACAATTTGCCACTCTGCAATTTTAGGAAGATTGTAGGGAGTTGGTGGGGGAAACGCGATTTTCAAAGCCATTATTAATTCATATTGGAACAATATCTTTGTTCAGATAACGTGTTACATAAATTCAATGTTGGAAATTGGGTTACCTATGACCACAGGTCGAATAAATAATACCTTGTTTTGGAGAATTTTGCACACAGAAACAGACTGGAATAAACAATAAGAAACTGGTATAAAACAACTCTACATATTTTTAATAATTCTGCTATCTACAGCCATTTTGTATCTTGTTGTGACACAGTTTAAACACTAGAAAACAGGCAAATTCAATAAATTTGTACTGCATTATAGATCTAAAAGCATAATCAAAAGCAATATACCATCACCCCTTCTGCACAGAGGTGGTTAGTTGATTATCCCAATGCCGTTCTGACATTTCTCAGAAAATTCACCATTAAACTTCACCGTAGCTGATACTAATTAGATACTCTCCCTCAGAGATGATCAAGTACACTGCTAGAGTACCAGGCTGGTGCAGGAGGGAGCATTGCAGGGTAAAGGAATGGGATTTATTAGTAGGTGACTTAGTATGAGCTTTAGTTTGTATCTAACACATGCCATACTTGACCTGATACACCCTGGTATTGTAACCTGAAAGGTGAAAGGCCCTGGATCTGATTGGAGTTGCAATTGCTCATTCCCAGGACCTGGCATCATTTTGGGCAAAACTAAGTGAAAAAGAGGATTTCAATTGGGATAGCTACTAGTGAAATGAGTATTTCAGCTGCCACAACCTGTGGTGTCAGGTTTGGCTCACTTCAAAGGATAAGCCAGTAAGCCAAACACCTGGGCAAATGCCTAGCAACATGCTTATGACCCGAGGCTAGCTGGGCAGTAGAAAAGTATGGCCAGGCAGATACTGCCATGATAAATGGAAAAGATGTAACTGTGATTTATATTATGTATGGGCTTTATGCAGGTTTAGATCAGGAAGTACCCTGGGGCCTCCAACTTGTCCATGGGTTGGTACACAGAGGGACTTTAGTCTGCTAGTTCATCAAATGCTGAAAGTAAACATGATGAATAGAAGCCAACTTGAAATGGAAATCATATGCTGTGCTTTATTGTTAGGGAAAACTGACTTGCTAAAGTAAATGCTTTGCTGCAATTGTACAGGGCTTTGGTAAGATTGCAACTGGGCTATTTTATGCTTTAGAATTTCATGAGGTTAGCTGCAAGGATGCGGGGGATTTCCTAAAATATTAAGTTCTGTAAGACTCTTGAATTTCGAGAAGTGTGAGACCATTGCATTGAAACACAGGGAATGACGGGGTACTTATTAGTAGGTTACTTATTCAGATTGGAGAGTATAGATGGCCTCAGATCAAGGAGTGGCGCATATTGGACTGAGATGAGGAATAATTTCTTCCTCAGAAGATGCAGATCTTTGTAATTCTGCAAGTCAGCCAGTGGATATGAGTACAACCAATAAAGGGGACCTGATACAAGATTATATTCAATGGTAGAAGACATGAAAAGCTCTTCCTTGTAGGCTGTAGGACACTGGGTAAATTAATGGCATGAGCCTAACAAGTGGACAGGAAACACAGTGAACGGGCAGATTCAAGGCAAAATTCAACCTGCATGATTTCCAATATGCTAACCATCTATATCCCCTACGTCATCCCACCCATAATTTATACCAGATGGTGACAGGTAATATTCAATAGAGACATTACAAATCATGAAACTTTTGTTTGCAATTTCTGTAATCATTGTTCAGCCTATATTAATAACTGCAATCAGGTGCTGAATGAACATTAATACTGTACTATCAACATTTAGCTTGGAACAGGTTGAAAATGAATGAAAATCTGATTTTTATGCAGTTGCATCATGTACAAAATTTATAACAAAGAATCCTTCCATTATATTAAATCCATTTGTTTCACTCTCCCTTATAGCTATAGCTGAGGCATTATGTGGATGATTTGTTGGTTGCAGTAGCAATACTAGATAATGAGGTAACTCTCCAAGAAAAAAAATGAAATTTAACTTTATGAAACCTTCGCCATTTGGAAAAGTTGAGGAGAATTCTATTCTAAGTATGTTCTAGTCCCAAAGCATACTCACCCAGCATTTAGTTTAAGACCTTGCTTCAATGTAGATCAGGAAAATCTAGTTCACATACAACATGTAAATATCCTTTGAGTACTTAGCTTTCTCATTCTTGTATTGTCATATACTACAGATTCCCATTTAGTTGTCACTTTGCTGCAGTCCACACCCACTGCATTTGATGTACTCCCGGCACCAGGGACTGCAACAATGGCATCAAATGGCATCTTTTGTAGTTAAGGAGTTAAAATATCTTACTTTTGACTTTCTTAAAAAAACTAACTATTCATTGGCTAACAGTGTGAGCTATAATATGCTTGCTGCTTTCAATCATTTCGATTCTTTTATGTTGTTTAGATTGTTGGAAATCTTAATCTTAGAAATTTTCCGCAATATTTAGAATTTCAAACCTAATGTTTTAAAGCAACATTACAAGAAACTGACATATTCTATGTATTTTGAAAACAATTTATTAGAATAATGAAATCCTTCTGGAATCATCAATCATGTGGTTAAGACGTAATTGCTGGCAAACCATAAAAATTATGTTTTTATTATACAAAGATTGCATTTGCGTGGATAATAATGCTTTTGAGCTTAAATTAATTCAATTAATGTCTGGCTAATATGTCTTATATTATAATATTACGCTTATCAAATTCTATAAAGATGCACGTTTTGATTAGGGATCAGATTCTGCCTTGTCTTTCCTGAGATTCTTTTTAAATGATCTACAGGGACACACTCTACAAACAGGGTTTCATCTCATAGTATTCCCAGGCTGGATCCAATGAACAGAGAGCAGTGTAGCTGTTAATAAGGGTATTCATCATGAGACTGACTATTTTTGGCGTTGTCTATGACAGTCTCAGTAACTTACAATTGTCCCTTGAATATGAACTTATCATTTAATTACGCACTGAGAGACTGCCTTCATTTCAACCTGTAAGTTAGGTTAGTTACGCTCACAGCAATTCTCCAGCCAATCAAACTGTGACTGGATCAGACTCAGACAGCCATTGCTTTGCTACTTGTGAAGAATGTTTTACCTAGTCCATTTTAATCTGCCTATTGTAACATGATTATTTTATATGGGGAACTATAGATCTGCAGATACGAAGGAATATGATATATGCTGCTGAGCTATGAACCACCTAGAGTTTTCTACTACTGCCAACAAAAACATATTCCTGGTTATTATACATAAATATTCAACAAAATAACTGTATAATAATATCATAAACTATGAAGAAGTTTATTGCAAAGAGCTTGGTATCTTTTTATCTGTTTGATAGAATAACAAGCCAAAATCTGGAACCCCAGAAGTCCAAGTTACTAGCAGCTCACATTACATAATCTGTTTTGTTTGCCCGACTGGTCATCTGGAAGATACTTAAAATATATAACAAATAAAGTTGTGCCTGTTAACTTTGACCTGATTCAGCAAAATTAAAAGCAGAACTAGTGCTAAGTGCTAAAAAGACCATGGGTCTTACTTAATGTACCATAATATCAACAATTGTTGGAAAGCATCTCTGCAAAAATAAAATTCAATTTTATACAATACTTTCCGCTTTGGTTTGAATGTTTCTTGTCATTTCTGGTTAATAAAAAAAATCAAGTTTTAAATATGTAACTTTTAATCATTGCAACTTAAATCTATAGAAAACAAAATGTAAGCTAAGCAGCCCTACACTTCAAGTGCTCCCATTCTATCTTTTCATGTCCAATTAACACTGTGCAGCTTTCTGTCATGATGTATTGTGAGCTGTCTATAATGACATTCAAGAAGACATCATATTGAGGGCAGAATTTTAAACATTCAAAGAATAACCATGTTCTTACATTTTATTGCTGGGTTGTATATTTAGCAGTTACGTTATGAGTATAAACATGGACAAATGTAAAAAAAATATGAATAGGAGAAAAAGACTAGCATAGGCAATATATAGGTTGAATTCTCATATATTTATGTCTGCTTATATGCACCTACTTATAATATAAAAACAATGAATCTATTCTTTAGACGTTTCTGCTACCAGCTAAATGGCAAACCATCTCATTAGTCTGCTCTAAACATTTTCAATAAAATATCATGCTGAGACCAAAGAATTCAAACCATGTGTTGCTGTGAGTGGAATATTTAGGAAAGTCACATCATTAGTTTGAGGGGCCACTTTTGATTTTAATATTGCTAAATAATTACCTCAATATGTGCTTGATCACAATCAGAAAATTCAGTTGATATGGTGAAAGCATTGGAAATAATGAGAATTAAAACAAGTCTTGATTCCACATGGATTGGGGGGAGGTTAACAGAGAAATATGTGGGGGGGGGAACACCAGAAATCAATGCATCCTCTTTTAATTCTACTTTCTTGACTTCTATACTCTGTCAAAATAACCCTTCAAAGACGTCTGATTGGGATCTAGCTCATCACACTGTCACCAACTCACTTTTCATTAGACTGTTACTCTCTGTTAGCCTAGCCAAGCAGAAGAACTCAAACACATGCGCAAATTAAATCGACATCCGAACTCCTCCAATATACAAAGCAATTTAAATGATATTCATTAGAGCGATGACAAGTCCTGATGAGGCTTTCAAGAGCTGAGTCCTTCAGCTTTTGCAGACTCCGTTTCATGACCACTGAGGCGTAACCAAGGCGACTGTACCTTCAGAAAAGCTGACAATTTTACTGTGCTTCCTGACACACCTTCCTCTTCTGCATTCAATACTTACCCATAGATTTAAAGCAAGCCCTTTGCATAGTCCAGACACTGCATGTTCCTGCCAAATTCTTCAGGCTTAATATAAAGGCCACTTAATTGTAACAATACTATGTACTTTTAAAATAGCACAGGACCAACTTCAGATCTTTGCCTTCCAGTACAATGTTATAGATGACATATAGTTTAATTCGACTTAACATGGCTCTGCTATGAACCACTGAAAAACATTTATCTTGTTTGCAATAAAATTTGAACCAGTGGGAACTGATTTTTTTTTACCTTTTTTTCAAAACATTGAGATTAACATTTAACCTTTTTAGATTTAATTAAAGGAATCAACATCGATCACCCTTCTAAAACAAGCAAGATAAATAATCAAGATGTAAAAGTTGCTAGATTTGCAAAACCTTTTTTATCTATTTTTTAAATTGCTTTCTTCCCAGCAAGGATGTAGAAAACATGATCTGAGCATGTATAGACCTATTGCAAGTCTAACCATTCTGACCTTACTGCTTCAGCCAAGCAGTTCATAGCAGTGTGAAATAAAATAATACAATGGCAAGAGTCCGTTACACTTCTTCACCTATATGTTCACTATCAATGTACACAGCAGAACACAACATAGTAAATGTTGATTACACACTGACAAGGTACTAATCATTCAGTGCTTAGCCATCTCTTCACCCTGCCCTATTAATTGCAACGCAGGGCAGTGAAGTATCACTTCTTTGAAGTGATGCTACTTCTGTACAATGACCCCTTCTGCAAATGTATTGAGCTTGTAGCTTCTGACAATGAGAGGGTAATCACACTTAATAGTTTAAATGTCATTTTAGCTGAAAATGCCCCTTTCTTCAGGGTCAGCAAATGGCTGGGGACATAACCTGAATCACGGCCCCAGGAGAGAGAACATTACCAGGATTTTTAGTTAAACAGAATTATCCATACCTACTACATATCTCCCTAAGGAGATAATGGTCAGGATTCATATTGACTAATGCATAAGTGTTCAGCAAAGTATGGTGCAATTAAATACCCGACACTCCTCTTTAACCAATTCTTCTTCTGTGGCGTTACTGGATTTACTGAAGTACAATCATGACTCCAACTTTAACTCTATGATCACTGGCACACAGTTTTCTGAAATTTGATTTATCAAGAGTGAAAGGTTGCCGCCGGAACAGTACAGATAACTGGATGCATATTGTCTTTTCAGTCCATTGTTGGCTTTGCAAGATATCCCATATTAATCACTGCTGCCCGACAGAATGCCTAACTGATATTCAATGCACAATACCCTAGAGTGTGAAAACGCAGTCTGAGGTTGCACAATAATGAAAACGAGAGCTAACAATTAAAGATGTATTCATGCAAAGGCTGGGAATTTCCTTGCAGCTCTCCCATTCCACTGGCTCGCCAGCACTTTAATGGAAAACCTTTCATTTGTTGTGCCTTGTGTTAATGTTATGTGTTTTTACACTGCATTAATTAACACGAGTTTTTGAAGATAAATACCTTTGACCTTGCAGAATCCAGCTGCTTTTGGCACTGGGTCATTTAGTTCCACTGTGAGAGTCCTTGACCTATAACAGATATCATTGTTTCCAGCCCCCTGCTGATCATTTGGTATAGATAGCCTCCATAGCTGCGTAATAACTAGATAATAACAGATCGTCAGTATTGTCCAATTGTGATTCCTCATTGGTGAAAGTGGCTGCAAAGTTCACTTCAGCTGTGGGCTTTCTGCTAATTGCATTAGCAATTTATCCACAATTGAAATGCTATTACTTTAAAGCTTTGAACAATTTTCTGTGAGTGTGCAGTAATTTTTATGTGTATAAATGCTTAAATTATATTTTCCTTTCATGCGGGCGGCATGGTAGCGTGCAGTTGGCGTAATGCTTTACAACACCAGAGGCCCAGGTTCAATTCCGCCGCAGTCTGTAAGGAATTTGTTAAGTCTGCATGGATTTCCCCGGGAGCTCCAGTTCCTCCGACATTCCAAAGGTTTACGGATTAGTAGGTTAATTGGGTATAACTGGGCAGTGCAGGCTCCTTGGGCTGGAAGGCTCTGCTATCATGCTATATCTCTGAGTAAATTATAAATTTCCAAGCTAAAATATGGACAATGTCATGTGGTAATGTTTTCATTGGACAGGGTGTATATACAGACACATGAACACACAGACACAAGATGAATGGCATTAACCAATAATCACCACTCAGATTGGCCACACTTTTTATGAGTGGATGGAATTCCTACGTTGGTTTTTGCAACATGTATATTTCTTTTTATTGTATCCTGTTACATTCATACACTGTTCTTTGTTGCAGTGGTCCAGAGTGCTTTTGTACAATAATCGATTATGTTAACATATAAAATATTTTCAGTAGAAAAAATGTCGACATTGTAACAAAATTTAAATAAACAATTTTAAGGAAATTAAGATGACAATGTTGACTTTACATGGAATTCAAATTGCAGCTACTTTCTGAATTTAATACTCAGGTTAATTGCAGCTACCGCTCCTGTTTTACATGTTTAAGAACACGGCTCAGCAGAAACCTAGAAACTGTGTAATTAAATTCTCAAATATATAAAACAACCAGAATTCGCCTGTTAACATGTACAGAATATATGCACAGTGTGTATAGCCATTGCATTTGACCATGGAAAGCAGGTGACAATTAAAAATCCATTTAAAGTCCAGGAAATACAAAGGTGGGATTAAACGTTTAAGCTGATTGTGAAAGCTGTCCAGTATATATAGTGTTTCTGGTAAAGAGGAGAGGGAAGAATTTCAGAGAAATCTCTATGCTTCTTGAGCAACACAAATCACATACAAAAGAGGGGAACAATTGCAAGAAGCAATCCTGAAGTTTCAATCAGCTTCATGGTTTTTCATCAAGTAACCACTCATTAGATGTTTGTTAGTATCATAGTCAAGCTTGCTGGGTATGGTGACTTTAGATTATGCCCAATTTTTAAAAATAACTCATGGCTCCCTGTCATCCAGAGCTGGTGCATCGCCTGCAAAAGAGACAGTTGACTGGGACAAAGTCAAGATCATTGAAAAGATCATTATGTACAGGACATAAAATATTATTACAAAAACTGAGACTGCATGCACAAATGTTGGTAGTTTTGTTTGTGAGTTACTAATCCTTTATTAAGTTATCCTTTGGTTTACTATAACCACTCTGTGGTCACAGACAGGACTGATGTTCCTTGGTAGATGGTTTCTGCTAATTTTATCTTAGCAGATAGCTCTCTAAGCCATGGCATATTGATTTCTTGTTGTGAAGTGCACTGTTCAAGCTCCATTTCAGATTTTCATCTTGTATGTAGCCCTGAGCACATCATAGTGCCATAAATTAGGTAAATTGCACATTTATCACAAATGTTATTTTAAGATACTGGGTGAATGTGACGGCTAGAAGATATACATGTTGTGGGGACAAGCTAGTCCTTGGGTGGGGTTACAGTTAGGTCTTCTTCGCGCACCTGTGAATTAAGGCCTTTCGAAAGGTGCTAACCCCTAAAGCATCTCTCTGTAAGTGCTCTAGTTATCTGACAAGTAATGTTTTGAGCAAAACCTTTGCCTGACAGGGCCATAATCCCACTCAAACTCCAGCTTGGAATATGTAATATCTTCACTGGCAATGTGCTTGTTACCTGTAGCACCCTAAATGTGGACTATAGTGTGGAAACAACACAAAATTATTGTAAAATGTTTTAATGGTGCAGTTAAAAAAGTTATGTGAATGACAATAACGGTGTTTCAGTTCCAGCAACAAAACAGGGCACAGAGTGCATTTCACTATCTGTGCTGTTTACATGCCTATTTTATACATATATTCGTGTATGGTGTCAGCTGTCAGTTATTTCTGCAAATTAACTGAAAAAAAAATGGAGATGAACAGACTCACTCAGTGTGCTGGTAACCACGGGTTACCTTTTATATGCCAAAATATAAAGATGCAGTAGGGAATCATGGGAGGATAATTAGGCAGAACAAAACTTACCAATCAAAGGCATTCTACACATGATGATCATTAAAATAACAAGTGAGAGTGCTCATAAATAAGTAAAGGAGGTTACATCATGGAATGCCTTTTTACATTTGTAGCAGGATCTCATAGCATAAACCTTTTGAAGGATTTTGTATATTACTGTTGAAGGAATACAGTACAAGTTGTTTTTTTTAAATTTTATTAACCCTTCGAGCAATGCCTATTCATTTGAGCTCTGAACATGGTTGGTTCACTTCTATTAAATAATACATTTGAAAATTATATTGTGTAATGTCATCTGCACAAAGATCGTGACAAAGAACTGAATAAAGACCAATGCAGATAGTCGTTTTAATAATGACTTTCAATCAGTGATCTGAAAAATAAGAATGCAGCCAATTTGTTTTTGCAACTTAATGCAGAAGTGCTTCAGCAGTGCTCAGAGGGTTAAAGGTTAAAGGCTGAGAAACACCAGCACACTTAAGTCACATGAGAAAGTGCACCAGGTTCAGTATTAAATGCTTAACTAAATTGTCCATTACGCATGCAGCTTAATGCATCTGAACGATACATAGCAACTAAATCCAATTTACACAAAATTCCAAACACTTACCATTTTTACCCTTGTAATCAACCAGTAACAATTGCTGATTACGTGCTTCCATTAAACACTGTACAGTTATATAAAAGAGTTCAGATCAGAGTGCTACTCTGTAATAAATCAAGAACATGTGCCAAGAGTTGTTACAGTAGCTTTAAGGCTTCTTTCAGAGTTGTCCTCAAAGCAAACAGTTAGGGCTACTAAAGTAAATGCTACTGTTTCTCTAGCTCTATAACGTACAGAAGATGGTCCTCTGGTGATTTGCCATGAGTTTTACTGAGATGCAGTTTAACTGCGTGCTTACTGGCAAAAGTCCGATTACAGAGTTTGCACTGGAAGGTTATACCAGTCTCATCATCTTGAGATGGCAACACCGATTTTTCAGAGGGCAGCTTTGCATGTGTAACCTGGCTGCTTATCTGTTCACTAGAAAGTTTGGATAAGTCTCGTAACCTGAAGCCTAAGTGTGATTCTAAGTGACTGATATAGGTAGAAGGAGTTCTGATCTGTGATGCACAATCATTACAAAAAAACACTGGATGACCAGAGTCCAGGTTTTTAAGAAATTTTGTTCCCCCTGTCCTTCGAAGCTGATACTTGACATTGGCTAACCAGTGGCTGATTGTTGTCATGGAGAGTCCTGTAAACCTTGAGATGTGCATTCTTTCCTGTGGGCTGAGGTCCGACATAATGAACTTGCCATCTGTGGTTTGTCTCAGGCTGGCTGCAAACTGGGCCTGCAGTATAAGTAAATGCTGTGGGTTCCAGTTTGACTGCCGACCTTTGCGTTTCTGAGCTGGCGAAATCTCCTCTGGCTCCTCCATCGTGCTACCATCCACCTCGGATTTGTCTGAAATGCTCGTAGGTGTAGAAGATTTTGATGTGTGACTTCCTGTCAGGTTTTTCAGCATGTCAGATATATCTGACAAGGCATTCTCGCGTAGCGGCGAATGTGACATGAATGACACGACTGCAGATGTCTTTGCTGTTGTCACGGTGGATGAAGAAGATGTTGACGATGGGGATGTGGATGACAAAAGCACTGAACCCAAAGAACCACTTTTGTCACTCTTGGCTTTCGTCAAATCAATAGGCTGGTCACTGCTGACATGATAAAAATAACGGTCCACGGGCTCTGCTTTCTTGGCCTGCAGAATTGGCGTGGCCACAGCAGCCTTTTCTGCCAAGCTATTACTCATTTTGTACAACATGCTCATAGGGTCCAGGGTAGGCAATGCAGGTTTAGCTGCTTTCCCCAAATGAACATTCATAACGGACTGCAATGCACTTAATGGATTAACGAAAGGTTGTTCGGGAGGGTGATCTGTAATAATTGCAGTGCTGGTGCACGTATTATTTGTAGTGAGTTTTAAGGCCTCTGTACCATTCTCTAAATGATCCTTTGACGGGCTCTCTTTAGCAGTGTCCTTCTGATTGTTGGAAACACTTTCATGGCTCTTGGGACCTGGGTCTTTCGAAGACTCACACTTTTGTTGTTCGCCTGCTTCGCTGCCACACGGTGAAGGTGTCCCATGTTTCAGCCGGGACAGTTTATTCTCTGGCTCTTTACTTTTCTCTTCAGTTTTTGCTACCTTCTCTGTGACTTTCTTCACTAGCTCTTCCATAGCGTGGAAGTTGTTTTTTGGTACAGGAGAGTTCTGGCTGCTGGGTGGTGAAACCAGTGGCTGGCTCTTTGGAGAGGCCATGCCATCTATGTTGCTATATGCTGGTTTCAATTGTGTATTCTTACCTGATGACCCAAATGGTAGCTTCATTATATTAGGAAGCTGATAGGCAGCATGAATACTGGGATAGCCACTCCAGCTCGGAGTCCCATTCTGAGCTTTATTAATAGCAGAGGTCACTGTATTTTCTAAAGACTTTAGGATGTCTAGGCCCCCTTTCGGATTTTCTTCCAGGTCTTCTTCTGTTAGATACTGATATTTGGAGGAGATGTCATACTTTTCCTCCTCCTCACAGAGTTTTTCTTTCTCTTTGACTTTGTCTTCATCACTTTCAGAATCTTTTTCAACTTCCCTTTTCACTTCAAGGTTCAATTTTGGTGAGACGCTGGTGGGGGTACTTAGTGATGATGTGAAAGCACTTGCTGCTAGAGGAACAGACTGGACTTTATCTTCTAGGATAGCTGATACTGGTGTTGGAGTTGGTGTCTGAGGTGCTTCAACCATCTGCTTCCCCTTCTTGATTGCAGAATTGGTCACTTTAACAAAATGTCCAGTCACCATCATATGTGCAGTCAGTTCCTGCAGAGTATCATGAGAGCTCCCACACTCCATACACTTGAGAATTTGAGATTTCCTTGCCTCAAACTGCCAGGCATAGCTGGCACCATTCTGGTGTCCATAGCGGTTATTTGGTGTGACATAAGGATTTGAAGATTTCTGTAGTGTATCACTTGTGTCAGAGAATGATGTTTTTGGTGTGCCACCTGTGGATTCTGGAGAACTTGGCAACTCAAGCTCAAGCAGCGGCCTTTTCCTGGTGGAAGGGAGAACTTTTGTGGAAATTGGTGTCACGGGTTCCTTCAGAGGCACTTTCTGATAGTGTTTAGTTTTGATCATGTGCACACTTAAGTCCTGAAGAGACTCAAATGAATGGCCACAGTACATGCATTTTAGAACCTTCTGTGCATCTTCCTTTCCCTCCATCTCCAACAATGAGCGCTTACGGGGCTTGGACCACTTTTTAGGATTGTTATTGTCAGTTTCATTGTTTTCGTCTCGGTAGTGTCCAGTTTCATTCATGTGCACGGTCAGCTCCACCAAGGTGTCATAGGCGGCGCTGCAGTCTTTACAGCGGAATTTGCTGGCCCCGCTGAATATGGACCCATAGAGCTTGCTGCTCTGTCTGTACAACTGTACTGTGCTGAAGAGGCTCGGCTCCTGCATAAACCGGCTCTGGGAGACTTGCTGCAATGTCTTGGACATGGCGGACTGATGCCAGTCGAAGCTGCCGCTCTCACAACTGCTGCTACTACTGCTGCTGCTGCTGCTGCTACTGCTGCCGCCATTTGTCACCGGCTCGCTTGGCTGGTTGAGCCCCAGACTCAGAGACGACCAGTAGGAATTCGATAGGATATTGTTATATATTGCTTTCATTTGTTCTAAGCTATCCTGCACTCCGCCTTCTTCAGGTGGCCCACCGCCCTCCTTACATTCATCTTCATTCTTTATGGAGTTGTTCTCAAAGTCTGCCAATCGATCACTGGTTTCGCTGACGTGTGACGTGCTGTCCATCTCCTGACTGGAAAACTCAGCAGCTGGAGAGTCGTGGTAGCTGGGAGATTCCTTGCTAAATTCCTGCTCATTGCACATGTACTTTGAAGATGATTCCCCATCAGCTCCGGACTCATTGGCTTCAGCTTCCTCGTCTCCTAATACTGCTGCCTTCAGTTCGTCTGAAACATAAGCTGTATTAAAAGAAGAAAAAGGGAGAAAGAGAGAACAGTTTTAAGTTAATTGCTGCTTGTGTGGATCAAAATTAAATATGGCCAAACATCATAACTGGTAACATCTGTTGCAAAGTTAGACACTTAAAATGTAGTGTTTCTTGGGTACATAAAATCGTCTCTTCAAATGTGATTTGCCACCTTATTCTTCTCATGGGGCAACAGCTTGAAATTAAAACTAAATTTGAAATTAATGAAGCAAATTCTGGAGGTGGCATTCATTTCAAAAGTAATAAATTACATGTATCAACCTCTGAGACAGCAGTTCCTGTCTGTCAATTAATACGTCTTGTGCTTCTTCTACCCCGAATGCATTTCCAAGCAGACATTCACAATTCAAATTTTGTACCCATTATAAATTTCTGCTTTTTAAATCTTAGTCAATTTCAAACACTACAGTTAAAACACAGCTTGAAATACTGAATATAGATTGACTACCTGCATTTGGGATTCCAATTTCAAAACCATGAAGAAATAAGAGAGTTATATCCATATCTGCCCTTCTATACTTCAAAATTCTACTATGGAAGAACAGATGGGTGAAAAATTCTGTACTGACTAATCACTGCTACATACAGGTTTATGGAAGAATGTTACTTTCGACCCACTGACATTTAAGTGTGCATCATTTTAATCAGACTTTCACTCTGTCAAAACAGTGAAATGCATGCATGCCTGCAGATGTCAGAAATGGGTTTAGAAAAAAAGCTTTTGGAAAATATGACAATAACAAGATTGCCAAGTTTTGGTATAAGATTTGATGTTTTCATGCTGCAGTAATTTTCTTTGAATAAATTTATAAAATGCTACTGAAAACCCATGAGAGGAGCGAGGTGTATGAAAATGTATGTTGTTTATCTAACATGGCTTTACATTCCTGGTTTGATTTTTCAACATTAGTGGCAATTTAAAAAGAAATATCACAACTGAATGTAAGATCATTTAATGTAAAAATAATTCGCATTTCATAATTAGTTCAGTAAATTAGAGCCCATTTCATTGGAATTAAATAAACCTCTGCAATTCACAAGCAAAACTGTGAAGAGGAAAAGGAAAGGTTCTGATTTGAACAGTTGTTTGGAAGAATCTGTATGTGCCAACAAAATGATGTCATCATCCAATTTAAACTAGCAGAAACAGCATGTGAGAAAACAGTGATTAATCACTGCAAATACTAGCATCATACATGAGCCAAGCAACAAATCAGACACCTCCCCCAGAAATTGGAATAGCAACATTTTTTGCTGTTTTGCAATTTTTTTCCCCATTATATTCCAACAGGTCAGTCGTACAGTAATCATTTAGGGCACCGCTGAGAGAATTGTTTTCATGCATCATCAATGACCAAACCATAGAACTGTACAAAGAATCAGGTCATCAAAGGATTCAAAAACTAAAGACCAGTTTTCCAAATGATTATTGTTTAAATCTGGGAGCAGAAATGATGATGAAGAAGGAGTGTTCCATTCTCTTAAACTCTGGTCTGAACTAGGACAGGAAATACAGTGTGGAAAACACATCAATGAGACAGTCAGCAGCACAAAAAAAACATACATACACAAAAGGGGCCCAAATCAGAAAAAAATACTTGGCAGGATAGTTCAGATAGCTAAAAATGAAAGTTAACCCATTGTTGGAATATTTTAGGCAATCTCTGAAGATTTCACACCATATGGGTATCATGGGTTGTCCATTCCATGGAAATCTATGGGCTTCCACAGCGTCCAACCCTTCCAATGATTCCTCCTGTAGATATTGATACATTTCAGGGACTGACTGTATGCAGTTGGACCAATGAAAATAGTCACATATTTTTGAGATCTCTTGTTAATAGTCAGGCATCTTTATGACCAGTGTTAGTTCTGAACACATTAACACCTCTAAAAATACTGAGATATTTTGCAACCACTTTCAAATATTGACAGACTCCAAGGAAATCCCTGTCAAAGTGACAAATGTTCAGAGACACCCTGTGAGTACACTAAAGGGCAGCCAGAAACACTGGCACAGTCCCATGACACGATGAGAACATTCTCATAACTTGCAAATAGACACACATATAATCAGAGGTTTCTTAAAAATGTTAGATTCAAATCCATTTATTTATCAAATGTACAGGAAAATGTATTGTTTGCATTAACAACCAACACAACCTCAGGATGAAGCAAAGTGAATCTAGCAATGAACGCTAATTGCTAACAAACCAATTCAGCCACTCAAAGAAATACACTACTATCAAAACAGAAACAGTTGATCACTATATCCCTTGGATCATAGAATTTAATGTTATATCCTTAGTGCTTGGAAACTGGACTCTTTGCATCTCTGGGAGCTTGCGGACCCTATTTTGAAAACATTTGGTGTCAGCTAAATGATATTCTTGGCAAAGTGATACTGTTATGCACATATTATTTTTTCTTGGGGTGGGCTCACAAAGAATTTTAACAAAAGCCTGTCATGTAGGAAATGTTTCTGTGGTACTAGTCACTCCTCTGAGGAGACATGGAAGCTTGAGTCCATTGTCCACTGTATTATGTTCCATGCAGGTCCTAACTCATATTGTATGTGAGATTTTGGAGACACTTGGTTAAGGAATATATAGCTGGAGTAGCTTTAAGTTACCTTTCTCACAGTGTTTGGCATCTGAATATTTTCCCCCAGGTGAACTGTAAGCAAACCGGTAAGAAAATCCACCAACCTGTCAGTCACCCGGATGGATTTTGAAACTATCAGTCCAGTGTCTGTACTGTAGTCTGGTTTCTACATGCTAAGGCTACAGGGAGAGGGGGCCCAAACCAATTCTCCCGACACTAACCCAGTGGTCATTCTCTTCAGACACAACCACAGTTCTGTGGTTAACGCTTATAGCCTCATCTCAACTTACCGTGGCTGTTTACCGTGGTTATCCCTCCGTTTCTAATTCAAAGGCAGAAATGGTACCACTCATGCAAACGGGCAGCATCCACAGCGAGGCACATTGTAGACGCTCTCTAGTGCAATGGAGCAATTTAGCACTGTTATTGCGGATTTCTAAAATTCTTTCAATACTCATACAAAACGAAATATGAACCTGTCTTCAGGAAGTTCAATTCAAACTGAATAAATTGATATGTGCCATCTTCTTCCTTCTCCCATTTATCCTTTGCAAAATGCAAACAGCAAATTCCTTACAGTGGTCCTTAAACTGACTACCAAGAATAGCAAAAAGACTATAACCAAGTCCAGCAAGTTTAAGTAACTGGCCAATTATGAGTCCACTCTAACAGCTTTAAGGTTGAGAATCAGATGCCCCTTCTTGTCAAACTCCCTACTTCATCCATCTTGTAACACCACTTCATATTTGACAGCAAACACATTTCTAGTATAAGTGATTAAGTTTTTTATTAATCTTCCTGTGAAAGCCTATTGATAAAGATATTACTTCCTGGAACTCAATAGCCTTCAGCTGTCAGGCTGTGTGGCCAGGCAATGGAGATACCTTACAGCTGGGGTACATGGACCCCTTGCTTAATGGTATTGCTCTGCGGCATCGAAAAAGTTGGGAACCCCTGCCTTCCATGTATATTAAGGAGAAGTACTATCCAAAGGTTGGGTTTGAACTTATTTTTATTATTAGTTTCACAATTTTACTTTTAATGCTCATTAATAGGATCTCCCCCATGATCAGTTTACACAGAAATTACTGCCATCATACCATTCGCGCAAGTCTTGAATATGGTGTGACTTCTACGCATGCATCAGGTGTGGAGAATTCTCTCTATTGCAAAAAGAAACACTGATGCAGCTTCTCATTTTAAACGTAGAGCTGCATAACCACAACTGTCCAAGGAATTGCATATTTACTATTTTAGATTATTAAAATTGTACAGTGCCCAAGGAGGGTACGTCCCAAAACCCCTTGCTGGGCTTTGGTCCTAAACTTTCCATAACATACGAGTTCTGAAACCAATGTGAATACATCAATTTTATTGTCTAATAAATTACTGCACACTTCAAAATTCACAGCAATTTATCTTCTTCTTCAGAATTATGAATGAAACATATCTATTAAACTATCATAGGGGGTTTGTAAAGCTTTCTGAATTCTGATCCTGCAAGAGATAAACAGTGATTTATTACTTTTGTGCTATGCTTATAATGATGCACAGCATTCAGTATTTGAGGCCAAAATAGTCAAGTGGCTCAGAGTAAGCACTACTGCAAAACCTCTCATGGTTTTCAGAAAAATAGATGAAAGTAAACATTCTGAGAATACAAGCTCCAGCTATCAGAAAGCCACATTTTAGAGCTTGCTAACTGTAGGACACAAAGCCGCCAAGACCATAAACATAAAAATACCAGAGGTTTAGGTAGATGCTGTAGATGTGGTGAGGGCCTTCTAAGCAGAGCAGTCTGGAGAAAACTAAAGGAATGACTGTGGCCTCGTAATGGATTTTGGTGGTGTCATCATATCACAAAATGTAACCCTTTGGTAACTGAATGGATGTTTCTCCATTCAAATAACTATACATTTGTTTTCCTTTCATGCAAAAGTTCCAAAAATGTTCTGCATTAGACATTGAAATCACACACATAATAAATGTAAGCAATAACATATTTCTGAGATTCCAATGTTAACAACGTAAAAAAAAATACACATTAAAGCAACTGTTCAAAAAAGGATTGCTATTGAGTTGCTCAAGTTATTAAACATTTCTTTTGAAAATCTGTGACCATAACAAGAAAAAAAAATCTATCCCTGGACAGCTTCCAGCCTGGAGTGACGTTGAGTTTTCACTTTTCTGAAAAGTCATATGCTAATCTCGTAGGAACATCGCTTCTACAGTCCTCCCCTGTACTCTGCATTGCATGCCCCGATTTACTAGAAGCAGGGTTTTAGTTGCTTGGTGTGTATCAGCATGAAGTAATTTACTGATTTCAAGGAAACAAAAGAGAGTGACTCTACTTCCACTAATGGTTTAAATCATTTTGTTGAATCAAGCATGGAATCAAATATTTTACTCAGTAGAATTCTGCTTTTCACGATTGACAAACTAATCACTAGGTTGCTAGGATACAGAAATTCAGAATACCATTGTCATGGTTAAAAATTAGTATGATTATTGAGTTAGCATATTTTTACATAACCCATAACATTTTTTTCTAAGTGTGGAAAATAAAACTACAGACCATATCTAATGATAGAAACTACAGCCTAATTTGTTTTTCTCTGTTTCCTTCTAGAAACTAACTTTCATAAAATAAACAGACTGATGTTACTGTCATGCCTTACAGGCTTTAACTCATAACTCACACAGGGTTTTAATAATGAAGTAGGATTGTAACTGAAAACGTCACGCTCATGGAATTTTGGTCCCTTCCTTGAATTAACTAGAGAAAGGAGTAAATGAACTGTTGTTATTCCCATCACAAATGGCTTTTCAGATCTGCCTTTGTAATTGTGTCCTGTGGTAAAGGAGATTTTGAAAGGATTGCACAATTTAAACCTGATGGGGTTAAAATAAAATAATCTGAGGTTGACACCACTGGTTATATAGGTTAAGGGATATTAAACACATCTTTCCTGCGTCTCACCTTTCTGAGATCTTCCACTTGCATCACATCAGTTTAAGACAAAATATGGCATCTGCTTTTGTGCTATGAGTGCAAGTGATCACAAATAAAAAAATCCTCATACCATTATCCAAGCACCAGTGATGTAATGAATTGGACTGTACATTATAACTGGTTCTGTGATGCGAATACAAGCTGCATAAACTCTCTCCTCTTTACTCTTGGTCTAATTAATTCTGGTGACTAGATAAGCTGGACTTCGTACAAAATTCCTCCTTTATTTGAATTTAGTGGAGCCACGTTTCACAATAATTTCAAGTGCACAATGTTCTTATCACAGAAATTGTTAGGTGTAATTTATATATTATCTCTATATTTCCAGCTCCCTTCCCCCATCCCTTTCTGGAAGATGTCAACATCTTGCTGGAATCTAGCCCCACACGTATATAGTATGTTCCATCCCATGCCTGAATGGGAATTCTTCATGCATGGACGTTACATGGATTGTTAGAAAACTACTGAACTGCAGGAACTATGATCCTATCCTCATACAAAACTCGTGTACCCACACGTTCACCACAAATATTCAGAACCTCTGTCAAAGTTGTTTTTACACAGAAATTAATTCTGCCATCCTGGATGTTGAAATTGTAACACAGAGTGGAGGCTGGATGTAAGAGTATCTTCATTTCTCTAGCTTAGTAACTAACCATGCCATTTCACTTGATACAGCTGGTTTGTAGAACAAAATCTTTACATTTCAGATCATCCCTAGGTAAAAACAGAATAGAGAAACAATGTTCCATTGGCTGATGAGTAAAATGCTGGGACACAGATTTGGGCAAGAGAGAGATTCGAGGTTCCAAGGATGAACTTAATTCCACAGCGAGAAGTAAAACATGGAACTCGCTGCTTATTGGGTGATGGAAATGGAGATGATCAATAATGTCAAAGGAAATTAGATGGAAGCTATTTTAATTTGCTAGACTAAAGTGATGGAGGAAATCAACAAACAGGGCTGACTGGATAGCTCCAAGGAGGGGCCATAGACTCCATGATAACAATTATATTGATATTCAATTTGCTAACTGTAAAAATGGCCCAGAGATTGTTGCCATGATGTGGCTGCTCATGGATACTTCTTGTCTGACCTTACGTTAGCTAAATCTGGAAGGCCTAACATGTCCCAGAGTTCAGCACTGAGACATTGAGCAATGGCATAGCTGCTGATGAAGTGACGTGGGCAGCAAGCACTGCTCAAAATCTCCTGTGGAAGACCTGACCACTGGTAAAGATCTGAACCCCACTCCCTCCCTTTCAGATCTGGTGCCTGGCAAAGCCATCAGTGTTTTCAAAAAGATCCTGAACATTCGGGTACATCAAAAACAGGTAAAAATCTAAATAAAGCAAGTAAAAGATTTCTCAAAGCAAAACAATCAATTAAAACACTTACAACCACTTATAAATAATTAATGACACCAGTCAAACAGCAAATAATTATAAATAAAGGAGCAAAGAAGGGTACAGAACAGTACAGGCCCTTCAGCCCACAATGTTCTGCCTACTCCACAATTCATTCCTTCCCTCCTACACAGTCCATTTTTCCTTCATCCATATGCCTATTAAAGAATCTTCAAAAAAACCCCTTTTGTATGATCCTCCTGCACTACTATAGGAAGTGGATTCCAGTCAAACCCAACTATTTCCTTCCTTTCTTTCTCCACACTCCAAATTTCACTGAAAATGTGGCCTTACAGTGTTAAATCTAACCAGATGCAGGAAAGAGCAAGTTCCTCAGTTTAAAAGCTAAGGAGACTCAATGAAATCCATCTCTAACATTGATGAGCACAGGCAGGAAATCGGGCTTCCAAAAACATACTGGACTTTCAAAACCCACTGATACTTGTGCTGAGGAATGCCAGAAGTTTGATTGGAATTTTCATTATTTTCCAGCATAATCCAAACTGTTGTCTTATAACTATATCATGTTTACGTTGTCCTGTCGACACAGCTCTCTGGTATTAAGTATTTTCAACCTTTCCTATTAACAAATTAAGATAAAATTTCATGCTGCTGACAGTATTGTATTTAAAGTGTAGCAGATAGGTTACCATTTTATGTTAAGCATATAGCTACAAAAAGAGTCATGGTACATTATTACAGCACTTGACAGCATAAAAAATGTTTTTTCAAAATCCTTTAATTGAATAAAATATAAAAGGCATCTTAGAGTACAGTCAGGAACATGCAGAGCACTCTACTCTGTATTCCTTGTGAGTACTCTGCAGTGAACTAACCATGAACAAAATGGAAGAAAATAGACAAGGCTGGAAATGGCAACCCATACATAGGGTCATCCACCTAAATTGTTAACTGTTTATCCTTTCAATGACACAGTGAGATTTGTTCAGTATTTCCCACATTCTGTGTTAGATTTCTGATTTCAAGCTACTGCATTATTTTCACGTTGGATCCTTAAAATAAATTTGTTCAAATTAATTGGAATAATTCCCACTAGGAGCAGAATAATTCCTATAGGATCTAAAAATTATGCTGTGTAAATATTTTTCTTCAATTCAGATTTTATTTTCTCACCCTGATTTTCATTCTCCCAGTATCGTACCAGTCGGAAGAGCCTGGGTGTCTGGCAGTAGTTCTAGACTATACACTCCAAGGTGCTGCACTTTGGAGCACCTACGTCATCACTCATCCTGGTTTAATATGGATTCTGTTTTAGGAGCATTTTAATTATCAGATTGGTTGAGTTACTTACTGATGCAAGGGTAATTGTCTCCAAAAATCCTCTTACTTGTTGCAGAACACAACCTGATTCATATTATTTTAAAATAGTTTTAAAATTATTATTAATTTAATCTTCATAATATAGTGGTGGGTTCACATCATCAGCTCACAATCACTCAGCTGCATCTTTTTAATCACATACATACATACTGTACATGGCATAGTTACTTTTAAGGTTTAGGAGCAGAAAAGAGGATATGTGATAGAATATTTCCCATTTAAAGAAAATGTTAAAAATATATTTTATGATATTTAAGCAAGAGGCAAGGAGTTCATGACATTAACTAGATTACATTATAAGATAAAGGAAAGGGTGACTGAAGAAACTTGCATCAAAAGAAATCTGTATAAAGCAGAGCTCAATATTACATCGTTCAGTTTCAACAGTCCTATTTTGACTTCTGTAAAAATTATAATCACCATTGAAAAACATTGTTTCATAAAGAGGATATTCAAAGTTTTAGTTAAAGCTTCAAAACATTTATTTGACACCAGATCTAAATGATCTAAAATCTAAAAGAACAGAAATCGAATGTGTGGCTTGCCCATTCAATACTACTTGCTTCCAGTTTTTGTCTTGTTTATGTTAATTATAAGTGAACTTATATTTCAACTTGAAATACTGCAATGTCTATTAATTGTGGTCAAATCCACTATAGGTTTAAATTATTGGCAACTAAGGTTTGCAAAATAAACTCCTTTAAGTGTTTTACTAATTTGCCTAAATGCTGCAATTTTTGAGTTGTGTGTGCACCATGCACAACTCAACGATCTAAATTTTGCAATTTAACTGTACTGAAGTAACTTCGATATGTGCTAATTCACATTCTGTGAGAATTGTGTCTTTTTTAAAGATGTAATACACTTGTTGTACTGTTGATTTACAGAAATATAGTGAACTCCAGTTAATCGGGTCATTGCTTAATCAGGACAGCTTTTTGTTCAGGACAACTCTTAAAGAGCAAAAACTAATCAAGAAAATTGCCGGGATTCCTTTCATTTATTTCGACACTGTGCTGCTTAATTCGGACAGGAGACTGTTGCTAAACAGTTTATTACTGGTGGCAGTTGTGTGCACTTGAGTGGCTGTTAGACTCTACATTGTGCTTAGAGTGAATAGTTTTTGTAAATAGCGTTAGTTGTGTGTGTTTGTGTTCAAAAAGCAGTGATTTTTGTCATTGATAATTGGCAAGAGATAAGCAGTAAGACAATTCAGAACTGTTTTGCTCACTGTGGTTTCAAGCAATCAAACTTAGAGATGCCATAAACGGCCAATGGATATTACAGATCAAACTGTTTTTAAATAGTGCTTGTTTTATGTTATCCATTTGGGCTTAAAGCCACTGAGTCAAGAAGCAGTGATTTTTGATAATGCTGTTTTTTATTTTGACTTTATGCTGGAAGCCAATGAAGGTTATTCTATTATCTGTGTTAGGTGTCTACGCTGATTTCGTTCATTTATAGTCAATCGAAAGAACATAGCAGCGATTAATTCTTCCATCGATAGCTATTCAGAACTAATACACAAATTTATAATACTGTAGTAGTATTGGTAGTGTTCTAATTTGGTCTGTATTTCATTTAAATGTATAATTTGTTACTCAGTTAAATGGTAAGTTTGTCTTTGTTAAGCCTTTTAACTATTTCTATGAAACTAATTGGAGTAGCCTCTTAATTGGGCCAAAATGTACTGGTCCCAATGTGTCCCAATCAACTGGAAACCACTGTGTACAGAAAGTAATAATGTTTAAATAACATAAAACATGCAAGAAAACTATTACGCATGTTGCGGTTGCTTTGACTGTTGAGTGGCTGTGAGTATTCAATTCCCTCTACAGCTTCTTTAACAGACTCATATTGTTAAAAAGCAGCAAGTATGGGCTTAGACAGAGTATACTGAGCCCTTAAAACTGCAAGAAACAGCTTGCTCAAAACAAAAACGACATATGAACACAATGCTTTTGGGTAAAAATTACCAACTTTCCGGGGCAAATCTTTTGATACTAATCACTGTAAAGTTGGAACATTCATTTTATACGGCTACTTGTCTTCTTAATCTTTGGGTGTGTGCCCCAATATTAATTTTTCTGAAGATATAGGTGCCATGAAGCACAATATTAAATTGCTGAACAAAAATTGAGTTTTGTTCTCAACGGATATTTACTCTCAAATGTGTTCTCAGGGATGAGTCTTCCAAACCCAGACAGGACCTCTGTGGGAAGAACAACAAACTGACTAAAAGTACCCATGTGTACTGCTTATTGACTCCTGGGGAGGTTATAGAAGGTGTGATCCAATGTCTGTAGATGCAATCAAATCCAGCGAAGGAGAGGAGACCTGCAAATAGGGATAAATGCTGGTCAAGCATCCCCCAATCCACCAAACCTGAAATATGTATATCTATCTAAATATTAACATTAGGCTCCCTTCTTATTCCTTCCTGGCCAATTATTTTGATTAATGCTATCAGCAGGACTGGGCCTTTATTAGAATCAGGCTTTATGTTCGTGGGAATCTTTTTAAAAAATGAAAATTATAATGAGGTACAGGTGTAGGTTCCTAATGACAGCTGGGAACTGTCTGGACTTGGAACAATCACACATGCTGTTGTAGTTTACAGCACAAACTTTACCAGTTCTGAGTGGGCGTTGTTGAATTAGGTGTTGGCACATTCTCTGTCTCGCCAGCCCCTCCAATCACCTCGATCTAGCCAAGTGTTAATGCAGTTAATTGAATTTAAGATCAATAATGTTTAATTATTACAATTTGACATTGTGAGATGAATGGATTTGTGACTTGAGAAAATGTGTAAGTATTCTTGTAGAGCCAAGTACATTGAAGCCTTCGAGAGATCACAGGGACCTGCAATCGATTGGTCCACAATCCAATTGACTAATGCTCTGACAAATGTGGTTACCATGTTACTGCAAATAAACATTCCATAAGAATGCTTTACCTCCTGTCACTGAACATAGCCAGTCCAGCACTGTCCTGCAATCTGCTTCAGATGAGAATGGAAAGAATGACTACTGGAATTTTAAAACATCTGTCTTAACAGGGTCTGTGGTTTGTTGAAATAAGAATCGTTACTAACTCCTCACCATCCACCACCCAACATCCCACTACCCATCAATAAATGTTGAGATTTTTGTACTACATAGTAATTCAAGAGAAAGTACTCGTGTTGCATACAGATTTGGTCAGCAATATAGTGATTGATTCTGAATACTAACAGGACATGCATGAACTTTTTGCGCATCTCAATTTCACACAGCAGAAACTTACACTAGTTTCAAACATCCACTTGATTAATTGATAAAATGTTAATTAATACCACATAAAGAATCCCCCTCTTACAAATCATCCAATTCCAAGGCAGTTTATCCAGATTGAGGATGACTTACTTTCACTCCACTTACATTGTATTAGAAGTGTTTTAATGAGGGAAATGTTGGCTTGATGAAATGGGTACATGGGTTGCTGGGTCTGACGGGGAGCTGACTCCCTTCTTCCACCCCTTATGCAGTTCTTTTCTTTACTCATAGTTAACAATTTTGAACTTATCAATACTACCCCAAATGCTCCTCCTCCGTTTTTTCCCTCTTGATTTAGGAATTCCCACAATTGATAAAGGGCTCTGTCCAGAAGAGTTTCAGAACATCCTTGAACCCTTTCTTCAATCCATCTAGTAATCTCTTGGCATGGTGGAGCTCAGTATAGAGTGCTCATTTTGGGATTCTAGTGTTGGACTTTTATAACCTGCTGACTGAGTATAGTCAGGGCCTCAGTGTTCGAGAGAGGATACTCACAACAGCTCAGTTAACCTGCCAGAGCATTTGGACGATCTTGCTGCAGACAACCTTATCTCAGAGGCATAGAGAAGGGCAGGGATTACTGCTGCATAGCAGACCGTGAGCTTTACGTCAGGTTTAATGCCTTGATCTTCAAACAGTCTTTTCTCAGACGAAATAAATCTGTATTGGTGCCCAGGAAGCAAGAGTGGATTTCATCATCGATGTGTTTGTTTATCTATAGATGCCTCCTGGGATATGGAAAGCAGTTACAAATATTCTACAAATAATCTCAAAACAAGGCCCAAATGTAGTCCAGTGGTATAATCAATATCAAGAAAAACAGATGTCCTATTTTTATTTTTAATTGAAGCCTGAGAGTAAAATAATATTCCTGGCTGATACTGAACTTTTAATGACACTGTTCAATGTTAGCTTTCAGCTTAGATTTTTTATTTCTTGACAGCAGTTTATTATAATTCAAGTGTTCCTTTCCCCAAATAAGCAACTAAAATTATGATATTTTATCATGAAGCAGACTGAGACTATATCATTTGGAGGTTAAATACTTCACCATTAATCCCAATGAACCCATGGCACTTCCCTGATGCACCAGAATTCTTTTTATTCCTCTTATGTTTTATACAGAATTTCTGCTTAATCCATTGTAAATTTCTAAAGGTTCATAGGAACAGTAACATTGCTAAGCAATTTAACACTTGAGAAGCCATACACCACTAGACTGAACACTAAAAATAACAAGAGACCGAATGGATAAAATTGGTCATGGGATCAATGTAAAATAGGTGAGAGTGAATTGGCTGTGCGTTTTACAGTTGGCATGATGTTGTATTCTGTGAACAGTTTGCCAGAAGCTTTTAAAACAATGACCTATCTTTTACTGAAAATATCATACTATATATCATATTGCATTACCAGACATGGAGAATGAATTAAGGGCAAACTAAATTTTGAGGCTGGATATTCCCCAATATTTGATTTTTAAATTGACATATCAGGTTTCAACCTTTTTTTTCTATTTATGTGTGGAATCCTTCTGAGTTTTATCCGCTCATCTATTTTACTCTTCTAGCATCTAAGAAAGAATAATATTTGAATGAACAAAAGCATTAAGCATATGCTAATAAACAGATTTTTTGCTTAACTACAATAGCAACTGGAATGCATTTGTCATAGTTTTAATCAAGGGCAAGAGTTAGTGAGTTAGCCAGGTGTCAATTCATGAGCTGCATTTTTCTAAAGATGAAATATAAATTATTGCAGCATTCTAGTTATTTGCGAATTAATTTATTTGTAATATTTTGAAATCTGTGAATTTTGAAGGCATAGGACTGTCAAACAGGTTCATACTTAATACACTTACTCTAAAATGTAGCCTGCACAAGCTAATAAATGCAATATCATCTATTTAATGCTATTAATATATCCACAAGCTTGAAAGGAATGTATGTTGCTTTTGTGTGTTTAGTGCTACAGCCATATCCCAACATTATTTATGTAGGCTACACAGTCCCAGCTCTCTAAGAATGTCACTTGAAATATATTGCTTTGCTCGGGAGTGGTGTACGCACACGTATTAAAAGCCTTTGAATCAATTGTAGCAAATGCATTAAAACTTCATTAGAAAATACAATAAAAGAAGCTTTCTGACTATCAACTCACCATTTTTATTAGGCTTCTACAAACAAGTGTTTTCTCCTGAATAGTGAAAATCAACTGACTGTGATCTGCTCTTATAACAGTATCTGCTATGACGCTTGCTATTGTGACAATTTCTTCGAACTAGCTGGCCTGTCACAGTGCAGATATTGCATTGCTGGCCTTTTAGAAATCATAGCAAATAACAAGCTCTATTTTTGTATTATTTAAACAAATGTCAAGGCCTATTTTGGAAATCTATAATCACAGAGAGTGCTACTTGCATGACCCAAGTAACACTGCCGTATGCTTAGCGCAAAAATAAATTCCATTTTGTGATGACAACTGGGAGTTGACCATACTGGCCTTGACTCTCCATCAGTCAACCACTATCAGTAACCAAATGAAATGGTCAAGTAAAATAATTAATCGGTTTTCAAATGGTACTTAACCACTCCAATGATAATAAACTTAAATAAAATTGAATAATTATTAAAATAAAGTGTGGTGAAATGTTTATTTGCATCACTGTTCTTGGCTATGTGTCCGTAAACAAAGTTGCATTGCCAATATTATTTGGAGTGTGGGTTCAATTGTAGCTTTCCTGCTTGATCAGGATGTACAGTAAATGTAAGAGTCCCAATCCAGATACCCTCAGAAAGTGGAAGCTATGAACAAACTCCGAACATCAGCAAGCTCCTCTAGTATGGCTCAATTATAGACTAGCTAGAAATTTCTATTTCCATCCCTCTTAAAATCAGAGAGTGAAATACCATAGAAATGAGCACTTTCTGCCACCTTGTCTATGCACAGTGTGGTGCCTCTTTATGCTAACCCTACTTCCCTGAATTCAGCCTGTAACCTACCTTGCCTTTCCTGTCTAAACCTTCTTTAAATCTTGTAATTTCATACACCTCTACCACTTTCTCTGGCAGCCCATTCCAGATAGCCACCACCCACTTTGTCAATAAAAACCTTACTCCTTTAAATTTCGCTCCTCTAACTTAAACCCATGTCCTCTAGCTCTCCATCAGTCAGGAAGCTCTAGACTTCCCTATCCTGTTAAAAAGATTCTGACTTGCCCTGCAAACTATGATCTTCATCACTGTATAAATTTCAACAAGCTTGCCCCTCTAACTCATCAGAATAAACCTGTGATATCCAATCTTTCCTTATAACTACAGCCCTCTTTTCTGGTGAATCTCTTCTACACTCCCTCTGTTGCTACCACATCCTTTCTGCAGCTTGGCAACTGGAACCATACATTGAATTGGAAAGATTAGATTCAGTCTCTAAATCTGCCTGCCTTGTCAAGTGGAGAGAACTGGTCATGTGACTACTGGATAACATCGAACAGAAGCACTTATGGCTGATGGCCACACAAATTTTCCCCCTCTATCACCCCACCTCCTCCCTGATCATAAGATTACCCTCAGTGGCACAATGGCAGTGTAAATACAACAGCTGTTGTAGCTCAAGCCTGACCTCTGGCATTGTCTATGTGGCAATTGTCTTTAAAAGCCTCTGTGAGATCATCATTCAGCCTCCTACATTCCACTGAGAATAAACCCAGCCTATCAAATCTAATCTCTCCTTCACACCAGACAACATTCTGGTGAATCTCTTCTGCATTCTCTCTATTACTGCCACATCCTTCTGGTGTGGCAACCTGAACTATACGCAATACTCTTAGTGCAATCTACCGAAAATTTTGTACAACTGCAACATAACATCTCAACTCTTATATCCAAGCCGCAGCCTACGAACACGAACATTCAGAATCTAGTTTTCACTACTTTACCCACCTGTGATGCCACCTTCAGGGCATATGAACTAAGGCCTCTGTACGTCAATGCTCCTACCGTCTAGCAGAATTTGACCTCCCAAAGTGCATTAACTCATAGTTGCCTGCATTAAGTTCCATCTGCCATCACTCCTGTCAGCTTTCCTGCTGATCTATGTCTCCCAGTGTACATTTAAACAACCTTCCTCATTATTGATCACTCCATAAATATTTGTGTTATCTGAAAATTACTGATCAAAAGAATTAACAATTTAACATCTATTATAGCTGATTCATGACTGATTTTAACTCATGGATGAATCTTAATTAACTGGTCTTAAAAGATCAGACTAACTCCTACCCAGAAAACTCATGCTGCACCACAGGGAACGATTCCATTCTGTAAGCTTGGGGTGTACTCATAAGGATTGAAAGACAATGTTCCACATCAGACTGAGATAATGGCCCGCCTAGAATTTACAGCAGGACCTGGTTTTACTGGACATTCACCCTTTTTCTTGTTGGGAACTGACAACACTTGGATGTTATTTTGATTTCAACAACAGTTCTGCCAATTGCTGTTGTGATGAACACTTCACCACATACTCACACTCAGGGGATGTAGCACAATCCACCCAGTTGCTAAGTAGTTTTAATAACAGAAATTTAAACATAAAAAGAGTCGATTTGGTTTAAAGCGGATGAAGGCCTAAGCAGGAAGATTCTCGGCTGAATATTCCTGGAAGCAGTTATCTCGCCACAATCATTTTGAATTGTCTGCAAAACCTTTGGGTTAGCAGGATAAAAATACGCCAAGGATCCTGCTCTCTATCACAATCCAATGCCTGTAAGAACTGCCTAAGCAACTTAAATGACAAGGAGAAAAGAAAAGGAACAAAATTTTCAATAAGAATCTGATTATTGATGTTATTCTCTGCATATACGCTCAGTGGCCACTTTACTCCTATACCTAATAAAGTGATCATTGAGTGCAAGGTTTGACATGTATGCTCAGAGATGCTCTCCTGCACACCACGGTTGCAACATGTGGCTACCTGAATTACTGTCGCCTTCCTGTCAGCCTGAACCAGTCTGGCCATTCTCCTCTGGCCTCTCTCATTTTTCGTCACAGAACTGCCACTGACTGGATTTTTCTTTGTGTTTTACACCATTCTCTCTACACTTTAGAGACTGTTATGTGTGAAAATCCCAGGAGATCAGCAGTTTCTGAGATACTCAAACCATCCTGTCTGGCACCAACAATCACTCCAGTCAAAGCCACTTAGATGACATTTTTTCTCTGTTCTGATGATTAGTCTGAACAACAAATGAACCCCTTGACCATGTCTGCATGTCTTTATACTGCCATTGAGTTGCTGCCACATGACTAGTTGATTAGATATTTACATTAATGAGCAGGTGTACTGGTGTACCTAATAAAATGGCCACCGAGTCTACAATGAGAGCTGTGATTTACTCTTTGAGAAGACTTATGGCCCTCTCTAAACACAACTGCATAAACCTAGACTGATGCTGCAAGGCAGAAGTGACGAAATCCTCAGAGGGACTGCTCATTGTATGAGAAGTTAAACTAAAGCTCTGTCCAATCTCTCAGGTGGTGACTCAACATTCCACGGCACTATTTTGATCATGTTCTAGTCAATATTCATTCCTTATCAATATCCTTAAAAGGAGATTGTGGGATCATTATCAAATAATGTTTGTGGGATCTTGCTAGGGTTTTGGATGGTTTGTTTATGGTCTCACGGCCCTGACCAAACTTCAAAGGTACTTCATTGTAGCATAATCAGTAAAGTCAAGGCAGCAACACCTCGCCATGATTATTCTGAACATACCTCACAAGACTGTATCCTCAACATCCCCCCCCCACCCCACCTTCTACTCCCCATACACTCATTATGACAGCATGGCCAATTTTACTCTAACTCTATCTCCAAGTTTGCAGCTGACACGCAAATAACAATGAGTCAGAGTATGGGAATGAGATAGAGAGACCAGTAACATGGTGTCATGCCAACAGCCTTTCCCTCAATGTCAGCAAAACACCAGAACTGGTCATTTTGAGCTCCTGTTCCCTAACTATACATGGTCCTGTTTACATTAACAGTACTGAGGTCAAGAGGGAGTGAGCTTCAATTTTCAGGTGTGAACATCACTAAAAGTTCATCCTGTTCCTAACATGTAGGTAACGCAGGCAAGAAAGCTCACCAAAGCCTCTACTTTCTCAGGGGGCTGAAGAACTTTGGTACGTCAGTGTTGACCCTCACCAATATTTATCGATGTACCACAGAAAACATCCAGTCTGGATTTGGCAACCCTCTGCCTGTGAGTGCAGAAACTGCAGACAGCACTGAGCACAGTACATCATGGAAACCAGTCTCCCCTCCATGGACCCTGCTTACATTTCTCACTGCCTCAGTAAAATGGTGGATGTAATCAAAGACCACACCCATCCCAGAAGTTCTTTTATTTTCCCACCCCTCCCCACCAACCACCCATCGGACAGAAAATACACAAGCCTGAAAGCACAGACAGCCAGTTTCACGGATAACGTATACCTTGCTGCTGTAAGACTAATGAAGGACTCTCTAGTATGATAAGATGGACTCCTGACTTCACAATCTACCTCATTATGACCTTGTAGCTTATGTCTGCCTGCAAAACACTTTCTCTGTAACTCCAACAGTTTATTCACCATTCTGCTACTGTTTTAACAACGTGCTGTTGTAATGAATTGACTGGTATGAACGGTAGGCAACTCAAGATTTTTACCGTCCTTTAATGCATGTGTCAATAATAAACCCACTTACCTGTTTTTTCATTGATTGTAGAATACTTTGGAATATGCTGTGGTGGTGTAAAAATGCAGGATTTTTTTTAACTGATCAAAATTAACAATCTCGCTTAATCTTATTTCAAAAATAACTTATCATTCATTCTCTTTGATATGCTTATGACTATCATACTTCAAAATAATTTCATATAATGAAAAGAAAATCACATTTATCACAATATTCAACAATCACTGATTTCTGAACTGATGAATTGAATTCTGCTATCTCCCAAGTACACAGGTGTAACATGGGGCAGAAATGAATCAGACTTCAATATACATTTAAATTATTTTTTCAACATTTTGGCCCCATAGATCACAGGAATCTTGGACTACTCTCCAGCCCATTGTCAACTCTTGGTCTGTAGCTTGCATTATCAACTGTTCTTCCAAAAGATTTGTTGAAATAAAACCTAGTCTCATTTGCCAAAGACAGACAAATGAGATTAGAAATATAGTAACATCAAAAATAGGTGCAGGAGTAGGCCATTTGGCCCTTCGAGCCTGCACCACCATTCAGTATGATCATGGCTGATTATCCAACTCTGAACCCTGTACCTGCTTTCTCTCCGTGCCCCCTGATCCCTTTAGCCACAAGGGCCATATCTAACTTCCTCTTAAATATAGCCAATGAACCAGCCTCAACTGTTTCCTGTGGCAGAGAATTCCACAGATTCACCACTCTCTGTGTGAAGAAGTTTTTTCTCATCTCGGTCCTAAAAGGCTTCCCCTTTATCCTTAAACTGTGACCCCTCGTTCTGGACTTCCCCAATATCGGAAACAATCTTCTTGCATCTAGTCTGTCCAATCCCTTTAGAATTTTATACGTTTCAATAAGATCCCCCTCAATCTTCTAAATTCCAGTGAGTACAAGCCCAGTCGATCCAGTCTTTCTTCATATGAACATCCTGCCATCCCAGGAATCAATCTGGTGAACCTTCTTTGTACTCCCTCTATGGCAAGAATGTCTTTCCTCAGATTAGGGGACCAAAACTGCACACAATATTCTAGGTGCGGTCTCACTAAGGCCTTGTACAACTGCAGTAGAACCTCCCTGAATCCCAACATACTATTTGCCTTTTTCACCGCCTGCTGTACCTGCATGCCCACCTTCAATGACTGGTGTACAATGACACACAGGTCTCGTTGCATCTCCCCTTTTCCTAATTGGCCACCATTCAGATAATAATCTGTTTTCCTGTTCTTGCAACCAAAGCGGATAACCTCACGTTTATCCACATTAAATTGCATCTGCCATGAATTTGCCCACTCACCTAACCTATCCAAGTCACCCTGCATCCTCTTAGCATCCTCCTCACAGTTAACACCGCCGCCCAGCTTCGTGTCATCCGCAAACTTGGAGATGCTGCATTTAATTCCCTCGTCTAAATCATTAATATATATTGTAAACAACTGGGGTCCCAGCACTGAGCCTTGCGGTACCCCACTAGTCACTGCCTGCCATTCTGAAAAGGTCCCATTTATTCCCACTCTTTGCTTCCTGTCTGCCAACCAATTCTCTATCCACATCAATACCATACCCCCAATACCGTGTGCTTTAAGTCTGCACACTAATCTCCTACGTGGGACCTTGTCAAAAGCCTTTTGAAAATTAGCTCTGAAGATTAGCTCAGGAAGGCACCTATGAACTGGGCTGAAGGGCCTTTTCCCATGATTTGTTGCTCTATGACTTGCAAATCTATATTACACAGGTTAGAGAAACAGTGCAGAACAGGCCCTTCCAGCTCAACAACCACTGTGCTCAGTAACTCCCTTATTTAACCATAGTCTAATCAGAGAACAATTTACTTTGACCAATTAACCTCATAACCAGTACGTCTTTGGAATGAGAGAGAACATACAAACTCTTTACAGATGGCACTGAAATTGAACTCTGAACTCCAGACACCCAGAGTTGCACCAGTATTACACCAACTGCTTCACTTTCCTCCTTTATCACCCAATTAGATAATGTTAGTTTCTACCAGTGATTAGATGAAAAAAAAATTCCTCTACTCCCTTTTAATTCTCCTAGTGATTAATTTGAAGTCCAGTGACGCAGATGTGGGATATCCATGGTCAGACCTCAGACTTGTGGAGAGCAGACAAAGGTCACCGAGTCCTTAAGACCATAAAACATAGGAACAGAATTAGGCCATCTGGCCCATTGAGTCTGCTCCACCATTCAATCACAGCTGACCCTTTTTTCCCATCTCCTCCTCAATCCCAGTTTCCGGCCTTCTCCCTGTAACCTTCGATACCATGTCCAATCAAGAACCTATCAATCTTTGCCTTAAGTACACCCAGTGACCTAGCCTCCATAGCAGTAGGTGACAACATATTCCACAAATTCACCACCCTTTGCAGATTTCTCTGCATCTCTGTTTTGAAAGGACACCCCTCTATCCTGAGGCTATGCCCTCTTGTCCTAGACTCTCTCACCATGGGAAACATCCTTTCCACATCTACTCTCTCTAGGCCTTTCGCCAATCGAAAGGTTTCAATGAGATTCCCCCCTCATCCTTCTGAATTCCAGCAAGTTCAAACCCAGAGCCATCAAAGGTTCCTCATATGATAACCCTTTCATTCCTGGAATCATCCTTGTGAACCTCCTCTGAATGAACTCTCTCCAATGCCAGTACATCTTTTCTAAGATGAAAGGCCCAAAACTGTTCACAAGGCCTTATAAAGCCTCAGAATCACATCCTTGATCTTATATTCTAGACCTCTTGAAATGAATACAGTACTGACATGTCATTTGCCTTCCTCACGACCAACTCAATGTGCAAGTTAACCTTCAGGGTGCTCTGCACAAGGACTCCAGAATCCCTTTGCATCTTAGATTCCTAGATTTTCTCCCCATTTAGAAAATAGTCCGCACATTTATTTCTACTACCAAAGTGCATGACCATGCATTTTCCAACATTGTATTTCATTTGCCATTTTCTTGCCCATTCTGCTAATCTATATAAGTCCTTCTGCATCCTACCTGTTTTGTTAACACTACCTGTCCCTCCACTAATCTCCGTATCATTGCAAACTTGGCAACAAAGCCATCTATTCGATCACCTAAATCATTTATATACAGCATGCAAAGAAGTGGTCCCAACACCAATCCCTGCGGAACACCAATAGTCATTGGCAGCCAGCCAGACAAGGATCCTTTTATTCCCACTTGCTACCTCCTACCAATCAGCCAAAGCTCTAACCAAGCTAGCAACTTTCCTCTAATACCACGGGCTCTTAAATAGTTAAGCAGCCTCATGTGTGGCAGCTTGTCAAAGGCCTTCTGTAAGACCAAATATATGACATCCATTGCATCCACTTTATCTATCCTGCTTGTAATCTCAGCGAGTTGTAAAGTCAGTGAGTTGTCAGCGAGTTCCGGAGTCTAGAATTCTGTGTGGGCAGGAGGAATGAATCCCAGTGATCCTCTTGTTTCGCTACTTGGTAAAACTGGTGTTCAAGACCAAGTATTTGGATTCCAGACACTGGCGATTCTGGATTTCGAGGTCTGGTATCCGGTGATCAGCACACCCTGGGCTCGATGCCAAGGGTCAAGGCCAATTGGATGAATTAGAAGCCTGGAAGTTGAGGCTAACTGACTGGAGCCGAGTCTGCAAGTCCATTACAATACACCTTGCAGGCAAAGGAAGTTAGGCTTCCCATCCACTCTCTCTTGGCTTCATAATTTTAAGCATCGTTATTGTATCTCCAAGTCCAATCATCCAAACCTTCCCAATTTTTTTTGCAAGATGTCTTGTACAAATTAGCTGCTGTACCTAATAAAGTGCCCACTTAGTGTATGTCCACCATACAATATGGTGATCTGAACTATAGGCAGCTCGCAGCACTGTTCCAACGTGCACTGTTGGTAATTACATCCCATATCTCAGTTCATAAAGGGAAATATGCCTTTTTAAGCATCTTATCCCCTTTTCTTGTTGCTTTGACAGATCTGTAGACATGTCTTTCTCTATACTTCTCACTTTGTAGCCAAGAACAGACATTAGTTGCCATGCTGTTTAACATATGCTGTATTGTCCACAATATATTTACTTTGTACAATGATCATCAATATTCTGTTCTAGGTAACTATTGTGTTTATACATGGTTGGGATGCTGTTTCTTAAACATACAGTATTACCTGACAGGAAAAAGTGGAAAACTTTGGAATCCAACCTTATTTGAAAAATAATGAGAATTACTGCTCAAAATTCAAAATAAAGTTATCAAAGTACATATATGTCACCATATACAACTCATTTTCTTGTGGGAATACTCAATAAATCCATTATAAAATATTAACCGCACCAACTAGACATTAAACTATTGTGCAAAGGACAACAAACTGTGCAAGTACAAAAAAGAAGAAATAATAATAAATAAATAAACAATAAATAACAATAATATAAGATGAAGAGTTCTTCAAAGTGAGATCATAGGTTGTGGAAACGTTTCAGTGATGGGGCAAGTAAAGGTGAGTGAAATTGTCCCCTTTGGTTCAAGAAGCCTGATGGTGGAGGGGTAATAACTGTTCTTGGACATGCTGGTGTGAGTTCTGAGGCCCCTGTACCATCTTTCTGATGGCAGCAGTAAGATGAGAGCACATCCAGGGTGGTGAGAATCCCTGATGATGGATGCGGCTTTTCTACGATAATGCTCTGTGTAGATGTGCTCAATGGTGGGGAGGGCTTTCACCATGATAGACTGGCTGGATCCACTACTTTTTGTAGGATCCTCTATTCAAAGGCATTGGTGTTTCTATACCATGTTATGTACAGCCAGAACTGCATAGAAATTTTGAAACAGGAGAGACCATAAGATGTAGGATCAGAATTAGGCCATTTGGCCCATCAAGTTTGTTCCACTATGTTAACCTGGCTCATCCAATTTTTCTCTCAGTCCCAATTTCCTGCCTTCTCTCTTTATGCCCTGACCAATCAATAATCTATCAACCACTGCCTTAAATAATATAAAGACTTTGCCTCCACAGCTGCCTGTGGGAAGAATTTCCACAGATTCACCACTCTCTGGCTAAAGAAATTCCTTCTTATTTCCATACTAAAAGGATGTCTCTCTATTCTGAGGCTGTGCCCCCTGGTCTTAGACTCTCCCACCATCCTCTCCATATCCACTCTATCAAGTCCTTTCATCAACTGATAGGTTTCAATGAGGTCACTCCTCATTCTTCTGAATTCTAGTGAATATAGGCCCAGAGCCATCAAATACTCTTCATATCTCAAGCTATTCAATCCTGGAACAACACACACAAAATGCTAGTGGAACACAGCAGGCCAGACACCATATATAAGGAGAAGCACTGTCGATGTTCTGTCCTGACGAAGGGTCTCAGCCCGAAACATCAACAGTGCTTCTCCTTATAGATGCTGCCTGGCCTGCTGTGTTCCACCAGCATTTTGTGTGTGTTGTTTGAATTTCCAGCATCTGCAGATTTCCTCGTGTTTGCTATTCCATCCTGGAATCATTTTCATGAATCTCCTTTGAATCCTCTCCAGTTTCAGAACATCCTCTCAACGCCAGGGGTCTAAAATTGCTCACAATACTCCAAGTGAGGCCTCACTAGTGCTTTATAAATTCTCAAAATTACACCCTGGCTTTTATATTCTAGTCCTCATGAAATTAATGCAAACATCACATTTGCCTTACTCGCCACAGACTAAACCCGCAAATTAACCTTTAGGGAATTCTGCAGACTTTAGCTGAGACTTTTGCACCTCAGATTTTTGTGCAGTGCCTACAAAAAGTAGTCACCCTCTTGGAAGTTTTCATGTTTTACTTTTTTACAACATTGAAGCATGGTGGATTTAATTTGGCTTTTTTAACTGATCAAAAGAAAAAGACTTTTGTGGCAGAGTGAAAACAGATCTCTACAAAGTGACTTAAATTAATTACAAATATAAAACACAAAATAATTGATTGCATAAGTATTCAAACCACCCCCCCCCTCTTTAATTTGACAAACCAGATCATCACTAGTGCAGCAAATTGGTTTTAGAAGTCACATAATTAGTTAAATGGAGATCTGTTTTTGGAGACCTGTGTGCAGTCAAGGTATTTCTATTGACTGTAGTAAAAATACACCTGTATCTGGAAGATCCAATTGTTGGTGAGTCAGTATCCTGGCAAAGACTACACCATGAAGGCAAAAGAACACTCCAAGCAACTCCTTGAAAAGGTTATTAAAAAGCACAGAGAAGGAGATGGATACAAGAAAATTTCTAAGTCACCGAATATCCCTTGGAGTACAGTTAAGTCAATCATCAAGAAATGGAAAGAATATGGCACAACTGTAAATCTGCCTAAAGCAGGCCATCCTCAAAACCTGAGTGACCGTACAAGAAGATGACTTGTGAGGAAGCCCACCAAAAGACCTATGACATCTCTGGCACAGTAACCAGCTTGAGTGGTTGAGATAGGTGAGACTGCACATACAACAACTGTTTCCCGGGTGCTTCACAAGTCACAGTTTTACGGGAGAATGGCAAAGAGAAAGCCACAGTTGAAAAAACTCACTTGAAATCTCAGCTAAAGTCTGCCAGAAGGCATGCAGGAGACTCTGAAGTCAGTTAGAAGAAGGTTCAATGGTCTGATGAAACCAAAATTGAACTTGTGGACCACCAGCCTAAATGTGTAAGCCAAACACAGCACATCATCAAAAACTCTCCATCCTTTCCATGAAGCATGGTGGTGGCTGCATCGTGCTGTGGGGATGCTTCACTGCAGCAGGCCCTGGATTGCTTGTGTATCTAGAGGGTAAAATGAATGTAGCAAAATACAGGAAAATTCTGGAGGAAAACCTGAAGCAATCTGTAAGAGAACTGCGACTTGGGAGAAGATTTGTTTACCAGCAAGACAATGACCCCAAGCATAAAGCCAAAGCTACACACCGGAATGGCATTAGAACAGCAAAGTTAATGTACTGGATTGGCCAATTCAGAGCCAGACTTCAAATCAATTGAGAACATGTGGTTGAACTTGAAAAGGGCTGTTCACTCACGATCCCCATGCAATCTGACAGAGCTACAGCAGTTTTGTAAAGAAAAATGGGGAATAATTGCAGTGTCCAGATGTGCAAAGCTGAGAGAGACCTATTCACACAGACTCAAGGCTGTAACTGCTGCTAAAGATGCATCTACTAAATACTGACTTGAATGGGGAGAGATTATGCAATCAGCTATTTTGTGTTTTATATTTGTAATTAATTTAGATCACTTTGTAGATAACTGTTTTTACTTTGACATGGAAGTTTTTTCTGTTGATCAATGTCAAAAAAGCCGAACTAAATCCATTGTGATCCAATATTATAAACATGAAAACTTCCAATGGGGCAAATACTTTTTACAGGCACTGTATTTTCTCTCCATTTAGAGAATAGTTAGCCCTTTCATTTCTACGACCAAAGTGCATCACCATACACTTCCCAATACTGTATTCTATCTGCCATTTCTTTGCCCATTCTGCTAATTTATCTGACCTCCTGTAGCATCTTTACTTCCTCAAAACTACCTCTACCTATCTTCATATTGTTTGCAAATTTTGCAACAAAGTCATCAGCTTTATCATCCAAATCATGGACATATAATGTAAAAAGAATCAGTCCCAACAGAGACCCTGTGGAGCACCACTAGTCACTGGCAGCCAACCAGAAATGGCTCCCTTTATTCCCACTCTGTTTCTTGCCAATCAGCCATTGCTTTACACATGCTAGAATCTGTCACGTAATACCACAGGCTCATAGCTTGTTAAGCAGCCTTATGTGTGGCACCTTGTCAAAGACCTTCTGAAAATCCAAACACCTAACATTAACCGACTCTCCATTGTCTAACCTGCTTGTTACTTCTTCAAAGAATCCCAACAGATTTCTCAGGCAAGATTTTCCGTTGAGGAAACCATGCTGACTATGGCTGACTTTATCACGTGCCTCCAAGTACACTGATTCCTCATCCTCAATAATCGACTCCAACATCTTCCCAACCAGTGAGGTCAGACTATCTGGCCGATGGTTTCCTTTCTTCTGCCTCTCTCCCTTCTTGAAGAGTGGAGTGACATTTGCAATTTTCCAGTCTTCTGGAACCATTCCAGAATCAAGTGATTCTTGAAAGATCATTACTAATGCCTCCACAATCGCTTCAGCCCCTCTTTCAGAACTCTGGGATGTACAACATTTGGTCCAAGTAACTTATCTACATTCAAACCTTTCAGTTTCCCCAAGAACCTTCTCTCTAACTTCATGCACTTCATGACCCCTGACACCTGGAAATTCCACCATACTGCTTGTGCTTTTGACCGTGAAAACTGATGCAAAATACTTAATCAGTTCATTCGCCATTTCATTGTTCCCCATGACCACCTCTCCTGCATCATTTTCCAAAGGGCCAATATCCATTTTCACCTCTCATTTACATTTTATGTATCTGAAGAAACTGTGTGTAAGGCCTGGTTTACATTTTTACTGCTATTCTACAGGTATTTCATTTTAGCAATTCTGTCTGTTGCTTTCTGCCTGTTTGGGTTATTATTGAAGATAAGGGATGCTGTGGAATGTGTGTCATCTAATTAGGATGGATGACTGGAAGAAGATTCTAGAGAACACTAGGGGAAGAGGTTTTGTGAGGGACACCAAATTTGATCTTGTTCTTTGTTCGGTGGGAGATGAGGAGAAAAGAGATTGGAGAGAACTGGTCATAGGATTTGATCCGGTGGGAAAACATAAATCGATGGGAGCCAAAGCACAGAGGTCTACCAAGGATAGGTGAATATGGCTTTTGAGTTCCAAATGGTGCACATTTGACTGTTTAATTATAATGGGCCCTTATTGTTTTTTCTTTCTTTTCTTTACTAACTCTTTGGTTACTGCTCATAAATATTCCTTGTAGTTGTATGCAGTATGCAATCTGTTATTTCATGCTGATGGGCTATTGCAGGGGCAATAAATCACACAGCTTTCACACAAACCAAGGTTTGGGTGGGCAAGACACCCCAACCCCATGGATTTGACAGGACCAAAGTCACATACATCCTAGACGTATGAAACCTGAGAAAGCTGGGTTGGGTTCTCACCGTGGAATCCAGTGGCTATTAACAAGGGGCTAACAAGCCGCACTTCCAGACATGCCCAGTAAAAGGGGATTTTATAAAGGGGGTTGTAAAATCTTCCCTAGTTCTAGCCTCACTAGAATGTGGCATGGGTAGTAATCCTGAGATCACAACCCTGGAGGTCCTGCCCTTTAACTTACCACTTAACACTCTGAAATCTCTATGTAGAGCCTTGTCACTCATCCTATCCATGTAATTGGTATCTATATTGACCACGACTTCTGGCTGTTCACCCTCCCAGAATGCTGGGAACATGATGCCTGGACCTTGGCACCCAGGAGCCAACACATGATCCTAGAATCTTGTTCTCGCCCACAGAACTTCCTGTCCATTCCCCTATCTGAATGCTTGCCGAAATAGTAATATTGCAATAGTCATGGGGGATTTCAATATGCAGGTAGATTGGGAGAATCAAGTTGGTGCTGGATCCCAGTAGGGGGATCTTCTAGTGTGCTTACAAAATAGCTGAACAGTACCTCAAAAATGAGGTCTTTCACAGCTGATCTATTCTACGTTTATTACTTATTGGTCTATAATGACAGGTGACACAGTAGTGTGGCAGTTAGCTATTACTGTACCTACAACCGCATTCATACCTGCCACTGTCTGTAAGGAATTTGAACGTTCTCCCCGTGACCGTACGAGTTTCCTCCGGTTGCTCCAGCTTAAATAATGTACACCACTTTGGTTACTGTTGGGAGATGACCTACCAGGGAGAAGTTGCAGTGTCTTGATCTTTGGCACTGAGCCTGCCTCTGTGGCTCAGAAGGGAAGACGGGAGAAGAGCAATGCAGCAGTGATCTCGGATTCCACAATTAGAGGAGCAGGCAATAGACTCTGTGGATGGGAAAGACACAACTCTATGATATTTTGCCTCCCAGGTGCCATGGTCAGTGATGTCTCGGATCAGGTCCAAAGGATTCTAAATGGGAGGGTGAACAGCTGGAAGTTGTGGTATATATTGGGTCCAAAGACACTGGCAGGAAATGGGAGGAGATCCTGAAAAGAGAATATAGGGAGTAAGGTAGAAAGCTGAAAAGCAGGACCTCAAGGGCAGTAATTTCTTGATTGTTGCCTTTGTCACACATTAGTGAGGTTAAGAGTAAGATAATTTGGCAGATGATTGCACAGCTGAAATATTGGTGCAGGGAGCTGGGTTTCAGATTTCTGCATCACTGAGATCACTTCTGGGAAAAGTATAAACAGTGCAAAAAGGATGGGTAACTCCTGAACCCAAGGGAGGGGGAGGGTCAGTATCCTTGTGGGCAGGTTTGCTAGAACTGTTGGAGAAGATTTAAACTAACTTAGCCAGGGTTTGGGAACCAGAGTGATAGGGCTAAGGATGGGGCAGTTGGTATACAACAATATGCTGTTCGTGGTGAGATGGTGAGGAAGAACAGGCAGATGATTGGGCAAAATTGTAGTTAGTGGGCCAAAGTCACAAAGGGTGATGAACACAGGAAGGTGTTACATTTAAATGTATACAGTATACAGAATAAGGTAGATAATCTTAACAGCACAATTAGAGATTGGCAGTTATGATGTTGTGGGCATCGTTGAGTCATGACTGAAAGAAAACCATAGTTTGGAGCTTAATGTCCAAGGATACACATTGTATCAAAAGGATAGGCAGTACCAGAAGGGGTAGGGTGGCTCTGTTGTAAAAAATGAAATCAAATTCTTAGAAAGAGGTGGCATAGGATCAGAAGATGTAGAGCCCTTGTGCGTAGAGTTAAGAAACAACTATGTTAAAAAGACCCTGATGGGAGCTACATACAGGCCTCTAAACAGTAGCCAGGAAGTGGGTGACAATGGGAAATAAAAAAGGCATGAATAAAGGGCAATGCTGTGATAGCCATGGGGATTTTCAATATGCAGGTAGATTGAGAAAATCACATTGATGCTAGATCCCAAGCAAGGGAATTTGTAGAATGCCTATGAAATGGCTTTTTAGAGCAGCTTCTGGTTGAGCCCACTCAGGAAATGGCAGTTCTGTATTGGGTGTTGTGTAAAGACCCAGGTTTGATTAGGAAGCTGAAGGTAAAGGAACACTTAGGAGGCAGTGATCATAGAACAATTCAGAAAGCACAGGAAAGGTATATCCCAGAAATGAACAAAGTACTCTAAAGGGAGGATGAGGCAACCGTGGCTGACAAGGGAAGTCAAAGACAGCATAAAAGCCAAAGGGAGGGCATATAGAATAAAGGAACATGAGGAAGAATTTCTCTCGCTAGTGGGTGGTGAATCTGTGGAATTTATTGCCACAGATGGCTGTTCAGGCTGAGTGATAGGGTGTATTTAAGGAAAATGTTGATAGTTTCATGATTAATCAGGGCATCAAAAGCTATGGGGAGAACACAGGAGAATGGGGTTGAGAGCGATAATAACTCAGTCATGATAAAATAGTGGAGGAGACTTGATGGGCTAATTTTGCTCCTATGTCTTCTGGTTTCCTACAGTCCAACGACATATGGGTTAGTAGGTTTAGGATTACATGGGTGTAATAGGGAGGCGTAGGCTTGTTGGGCCACAAGAGCCTGTTATCATGCTGTATCTCTGAATATTCACAAGGTGAATCAGCTTACCATTGGGAACTGTGTTGTTGTCAACATGCTCCCAAACTGGCATATCATCAGCTATTTCTCTACTGATGAATTGCCCCTACATTCTAGTAAATAGGACCTCATGGGAAGCAATGCCATTGCATGAGCAGGAGAGAGCATTTGTTGGTGGGTTTGGGGCAGATTCTCAACCAGCTTTTGTCAAAGTTATTGAGAACTGGCTAGTATATATCTCCCAAATTAGTTGGCTGTCAAACATTCAAAATGTTCAAGATTAATTTCAAACAATGTAAAACCTAAAATATTAAAACAAAACAATAATTAAATAATAAAAACTTTAATACACCTATGAACACATGAGTAATTAAAATTATTTAACTAAACTGTTATAACTAACCTTCCTCCTTAACTACACTTCTTCATTAAGTAAATGTGAGCTGTTCCTACTTAAGGTTGAATTTTTGTAGGATCGCGAGGTAAATTCCCAGTTTAAGTGCTGGGGATGTGCTGTGTTAATGCTCTGTCATGTCCATTGTTGGAGCACATTCAAGAAAGTGCTGGCAAGCAGTGAGCTGCATGTTTAGGACTTCCATGATTGCAAGGGAATCCTGAACCTGGAGACACTTAAAGGCAGAACTGCCAGCTTCTTTACACGTTCTGGCTTATTTTGTCTAGTAGAAACATCCCAAGTGTTTCTCTTGCGATGAACTCCTTCTAAGAGTAAACACTTTTTATCATGAAGGCAAGCAGTAATGATTCTTTTACACAGTGCTGTCGAAACAGAAACTGGATGAACGTTCTGTTAAGTTGGCTTTGGTACTGAGGGCTGGGATATTGGAAATAGTCACAAGAGTAGGATTCTGCCACAATACATTTCATATGTCACCTGAACTAACAAATGCAACCATATTTTTATGTTTCATGTTCGAACAGTCTATGTTCCAAGCCTACACTGGTATCACTCCCCCATTTTTCCTACACTACATCAACAACTACATTGGTGCTGCTTCCTGCACCCATGCGGAACTCATTGACTTCATCAACTTTGCCTTCAACTCCCACCTTGCCCTCAAATTTACCTGGTCCATTTCCAACACCTCCCTGCCCTTTCTCGATCCCTCTGTCTCTATCTCCAGAGGCAAGTTATCTACTGATGTCCATTATAAACCCACTGCAACTCACAGCTACCTGGACTATATGTATTCCCACCCTGTTAATTGTAAAAATGCCATCTCATTCTCTCAATTCCTCCATCCCTGCTCTCAGGATGAGGCTTTTCATTCCAGAACTAAGGAGATGTCCTCCTTCTTCAAAGAAAGAGGCTTCCCATCCTCCACCATCAATGCTGCCCTCATCCGCATCTTTTCCATTTCATGCGCATCTGCCACGCCCATCATCCCGTCACCCCACCAGGGATAGGGTTCCTCTTTTCCTCACTTACCACACCTCTAGCCTCCATGTCCAGTACATAATTCTCCACAACTTCCACCACCTCTGACAGGATCCCACCACCATGCACATCTTGCCCTCCCCCTCACTTTCTGCTTTCCGCAGGGATCGCTCTCTACGCAAATTCCTTGTCCATTAGTCCCTCCTCACTGATCTCCCTCCTGATACTTATCTTTGCAAATGGAACAAATGCTACACATTCCCCCTACACCTCCTCGCTCACTATTCAGGGCCCCAGGCAGTCCTTATAAGTGAGGCGACACTTCACCTATAAGTCTGTTGGGGTCACCTACTATATCCAGTGTTCCTGGTATGGCTTCCTGTATATCAGTGAGACCCGACACAGATTGGGAGACCACTTTTCCAAGCACCTATGCTCCATCCACCAAAAACAAAGCGGGATCTACCAGTGGCCACCCAGTTTAATTCCACTTCCAATTCCGACATGTCAGTCCATGGCCTCCTCTACTGTCGCGATGAGGCCGCTCTCAGGTTGGAAAAGCAACACCTTATATTCCATCTGAGTAGTCTCCAACCTGATATCAAGAACATCAATTTCTCGAAGTTCTGGTAATACTCCTACCCTCCTTCATCAATCCCCATTCCCATTTCCTTCTCTCACCTTCTCTCCTTATCTGCCTATTCCCCTTTTCTTTCTTCCATGGTCTTCTGCCCTCTTCTATCAGATTCCCCCTTCTCCAGCCCTGTGTCTCTTTCACCAATCAACTTCGCAGCTCCTTACTTCACCCTTCTCCCCCCCCTGGATTCACCTATCATCTTGTGGTTCTTTCTCCCCTCCCTCTACTTTCTTACTCTGGCTCCTCATCTTTGTTTCCAGTCCTGATGAAGGGTCTCGGCCTGAAAAGTCGGCTGTACTTCTTTCCATAGATGCTGCCTGGCCTGCTGAGTTCCTCCAGCAATCTGGGTGTGTTGCCCATATTTTTATGTCTCATTTGAATCATCTCTGACAATCCAGCACCTACTTGCAGTTATGAAACTACTAGGCTAGCTGAAACCATGAGGCTGGAAGATAAGGGGCAATAACAACCATCAAGCACAGAATTTTCAGAACTTGGGGACATTAAATCCCATGTTTAATTTGTTGGCTGTTTTTTGCTGGCAATATCCTGACTCTATTCAAACGCTGAACTCCTCATAGAAAGCAACAGCAGAGTCCAAGCTGGTGTCAATTCACCACCACTTACATTGGGGAATCAGCTGAAATTATGCCAGAATGTAGATTCTTTTAAAAATGCTCAATATTCTTTAACTGTTATAGTTTTGTTTTCTTTTTAAACTTCAATGTATTACTGTTTCATCACTTGAGACATTTTAAAAAATGTTTTGAATATTTGTTACAAATAGAATTGTTTTTGATAGATTTATCAGCCCGGCAAATAGAGTGTTGAGTTTGCTTTAAAGGGGTGGGTCTTGTTTCCTCTGATCCCCACCAAAATACAGTCTATACATGACTGCTTTATTGATTTATTACGTCAATGCAAGCTGACAAGGGAGTCCACAAACCATGCCAGTCAGCAAAACGTGTAGGGAAGAGTGGGGGTAGGAGGGTAGGTTAATAGTTTCCACATACTCCAACTATACCAATCATAGTGTAGAGCAACATTAAGTATATCATGACCAGAAGCACCATCCCACTGTTTTCAAGAGACTAACAGGTTGGGAGACTGCAGAATGGTGTGGTGGAGATCACTGTAGCAAGCTTGTCTCGTACAGTGTATGGCTAACGGGGCTTCTCTCCTGTGCATCCTGAGAGAAGATACAGCTGGTGGCACAGCCTTTACATATCAAAATCTTCCATCTCTAACCCGCAGAAACACTTAAGAACTATTACAATTGCTTTATGTGATTCAAACAAAAAAAATTTAAAATAACTAATTCAAAACATACTAAAATACCAGGAAGTAAGTATATTAAAGCCAAATAAAATCAGAGAATTTAAAGCAAATGACTCAATTTCCTTACAAGTCTCCATCAATTCTACAGAGCTGAGTAATACCAGTCAAATTACTGCAGTTGCTGCTCCTGCACCAGGTTTAATTGAACTTCAGTTTATACAAGCTCATCCACTAGATTCCATGGGAGGTTTAATGACACAGCAGAATGACAAATGAGCTGACACCTGTCATTCAGAATTGCTCAGACTCTGAGCCGATTTATACAAGTCTGGGACAAACGTACCTGGGAGCAGCTGAATGTTTGTGGCTCTCCTTGAACCACCAAGCACAGCCAGAATAATTAAGCCCAAAATATCTAACGGGGCATCAGTTGCTTTGATAAAGTTGAATTCACTGCAAGCAACAATAACTTCACTTTAATCAGAAGAGCTACTATATTCAGTTGTATGGGAAGAAGACTATGGTAGTAGCCTTCCACTGTCAAATCTCAGAATATGATAACAGAAGTACATTTTATTGTGGAATTAGAGAATGTGGACCACAAAATTAATGCAGGAATAAGACTATGAGACCATAGACATTGGAGGAAAATTTTACTTGAGTTTTCAAATAAGTTGCAGTTTTAATTCCTTTGCCGGTTACATGAGTTTCAATTGTTTTCATTATATCACAAACACTTCAAATAAATTTAAGGAGTAGTTTGTCACATTACCATTAAGTATATAACAACATAATCATTCATAAAATGTGAAATTTGTGCAAATGATGTGTCTAGTACATTTTCGAACCAGTCGTCTTCAATCGTCTACTCAGAAATGTTTTTGTATGAAAGAAAAATCTCACTCTTCCTGGCTTGCATGAATGAAGGTGTAATAACAAAACTTCACAACCCGCTATCTTTCTACATAGTTACTTGGTTTGGTTTGTCAAAAGATTTAAAAAATGTAACAGGAGGCTATTGAAGCTTCTCTGCCCATGTCAGATCATGACTCATTCAGAAATCAGATGAATTAGCTTCCTTCATAGAAGAACTATTCTTTCTGAACAAATAGTGCATCAATATGCAGTTAAGAATACATTCCAAAAGTGCCTCTTGATTTATTTGCAAAATTATCTACATGAACGAAGTCTTTAACTATTGTTCTTGTGGGTACTCTGTGTATTTGGTGTGCTAATACACACACTTGGATATGCACTATCAGACACTATCACCAACAGGACACTATTTCTGTATAATTCATTAACTATTGTCCCATAGCGTTGGTGAACAAATTTCCACTCCTTGGTTTAATACACCAGTATGCAAATGGGTGTTGGGCTTCCCAACCAACAGACCTCAGATAGTCCTGATGCACAACCGCTCCTCCCTCCCCATCACCCTCAACATGAGTGTTCCCAGAGCCGTGTGCTGAGCCCACTGCCGTACACACTGCTCACACACCCAAGTAATCACATTGTCAAGTTCACCAATGACCCAACAGTTGCATGGCTCATCACCAACAATGATGAGGCAGCCGACAGAGAGAATGTTGCATGGTTCAAGGCCTGGTGTCAAGCAGATAACCTCCTCTTCAACATCAACAAGACAAAGGAGATGGTTTTCAGCCTCAGTAGAAATCAAACCACTCACATCCCTCTTTCCATCGGTGGCATAGCAGTGGAAACTGTGAGCAGTTTCAAATTCCTGGTGCACATCTTGCACAACTTAACATGGCCCCAGAACACATCCTACACAATCAGAAAAGTTCACCAATGCCTCTGCTTTTCGAGGATGCTGAACAGAATTAGACTATGCACGTTCATACACATCATTGGACAGATACACAGCGGAGAACATCCTAACGTACTGTGTCACTGCATGGTACGGAAACTGCACTGACGCAGAAAGGAAGGCTCCACAACTGGTAGTTAAAATTGCCCACCGCATCACTGGCACAAGCCCACCCGCCATCATAGTCATATATATAGAAAGATGTTGGCAAAAGGCCAGCAATATCATGAAGGATCCCACCCGCACTGCTTATGGGCTGTTTGTCTCACTCCAATCAGGGAGGAGGCTATGTATCCTAGTACCACCAGATTCAAAAATCCTAAAGCAGTAAGGCTGATCAACACCTCCATCCACTAACCTATCCCTCCACACTCCCTACCGCCACTACTTAATCATTTTGTCAGTCAATTTATGTACAGACACTCCTGTACCTTGCATCATTTTATGTACGTGCAATTAATCTAAGTATTTAAGCTGTCTTTATGCATTTGTACTTATTGATTTTTTTAAATTATTGTGTTCTTTATCTTATTGTGTTTTTTTCCACTTCACTGGATCTGGAGTAACAATTATTTTGCTGTCCTTTGCACTTGTGTACCATAAATGACATTAAACAATCTTATGTCTCACCCATAAGTCCCTGATGGTAGATGCCAATCATACAGGTCTTCATAAGAGATATATAGACAGTTCTGCTGGAACTTCAAGGGACCTGCTCTGGTATGTTTAAGCCCATACAGTCCAGGACTTAAAAAACTCAACACCCTAAACAATTGCTTTGCATTGGGCTTCCATCCAAATCACAGAAGATCCTAAAGGAGGAAAGGAGAACTTAAATTCTCATTATAATTCCCTGGAGTCTAAATAATTGAGGAATGATTTGATTTTCAAAATCTAAAGGGGAAATGTTGTTAGCTTGTTAAAGCTAACAAGAAGATATTATTTCTTGTCTAGAAATACAAGATTATTAGATGATGGCCATAAATTAGAACAATGCCTTTCAAAAACAAAGTTAGGAAACACTTCTACAAACAAAATATCACAACTCATTGGAAGTTTGGTCCTCAACGGTTGATTGATGCTAGATCAGTTATCAATTTTAAATCTGAAAGAATAGGTGTTTGTTGATCAGTTATTAAGTGATACAAAATTAAGGTAAATGTATGGTATCGGGTCACAGATCTGTCATAATCTCACTGAATGGTGGTAAAGGATCAGGAACTGAATGACCTTTGCTTGTGCATGTGGAGTGAAAGAAATGGAGAACAGACAAAAAGCCACAGTTAGTAAATCTCTGCTTTTATTGCCCACAATGTCATTCTGACAGTTCACTGTCAAGAACTGGCTGAAGTATTCCAGATAGTCTCACTTTGGCTCTGTACTATTGAAGCCTCACCTCCTCATTTTAGTCCAATATCTGAGGCATAATGGGTAGTATTTAGCAAGTATTTTCCTCTGCATTCTGTACTTGTACATTTTTTCTAGCAATTAAACATGGATACCTATATCCCTTCATCACTCCTACTTTCTTATCATTAAGAAAATATTCCCATGTTTTTTTTAGAATGAGAAGCAATGACCTCCTGCTTTCCCTATATAAGTTCTACTTTTACAGCATAAAAACATTGGAGCCTGGAGAATTGTTTATCCTGAGCACTGTATTTTTCTCTAGTGCCATTTTGTTTTTACATTTATTAAATCTACCATGTTCATCCTTTAACTTATTTTAAGGTTCCATTCTGTTTTATTTTGTCGTCTTCCCTCACTTGAAAGCAGTATTTAGCAAGCTTGCCATTTTCTTATTATCCATGAAAATCTTCCCAGCATTTGTCTTTAATGGATCACATTCCCCTTTGACGTTCACTTAATATATTCATATAATTTTATTTTCTGTTAGGTTTATCCATCTCCAACTTCCAGTAAATCACTTCACAGCTTTTACAGCTCTCCTAATCTACTGGATTTTCAGAACAGAATCATAATTAAAGGATATCATTTTCAAATAAAAAAAGACTGAGCATACCAGACAGTGGCATAAACTGCAGCATTCAATTATGTTATATCTGTCTGATGCTCAGAAGACACTATTGCATCCAGAGCATGGAGATGACTGTGTTATACGTGTGGTACTTCACAGTAGTTCAACTGCTTCACACAGGTGTGACTCCATGGTTAGCTCAATTCAGTTTCCTAATACAAGGCTTTCATTAGAGTATCCTTTAGAAGATGTTTTGAGGGTGTTTGCAACCAAGTGTTCAGTTTAAACGCTTCTACATTGAAGCCATCTTTTAATGATACTTTGTCTTAAGGAATCACCAACTTAAAAGGACCAAGGCAAATGTCCAAATAGTAAAATGTGGAGACTTCCCACAAAGCAAATTAGCTCTGTTTGTCAGAATTCTCCATAGGATATAATTCATAAAAACCCTAAAGGATCCACGAGGCTCTTAGCAGAGATTTTTTAAAATAAATCTTAAGAAACCTATAAAATGAATCATAAATCCTACAGAATTTTTACAATCTCACAGCTCTTAGAACACTCAAGGGAAAGAGCCTGGATGCCCCCTTCTCTCTTCCAAGTTGCTTTGTTTTGATTTTCCTCCTATAAAGCTCACTGTTCAAAAAATAATCAAGTATGTATAAATTCCAGAACCTTCACTCACCTGCTCTGACCCTAATATTTTATGTCAGTCTTGAAAATGTAAATTAAGATGTTACTCTGAATTTTTTAACTCCATTGAAATAATGATAGGCAACGTCTGCAGTGCTATTTAATAAGTATGATATATGTAAGCCTGTGCAGGGTAAGAAAAATGCATATTATCTTCCTAAAACTCGATTTCTTGTCCAGCAGAAATGCATTCAAGTATGTAGTGATCGGGGGATTTATAGCTTCTTATTGCTACAAGTAGTAACTATAGTTTTATTCGTATAACAGCTTCATAGTTGAACATTTACAAAATCTTAAATGACAAAATTAATGTTCTGTGAGAATAGTTGAAGTGTTCCACTAAATTGGCAGATTATGCAAAAAACTATTGAGAACACTGTTAATCATCTGCTCATGTCATTTACTGAAAGGGATCTGACAGCATATTTACATTAAACACATCTGACTCGCTATTTCCTATGTGTTGTAAGCTTTTTTTTGCCAGTAACACTGAATCATTCAAGTGATACTCGGCATGCAGAAACTTGGGAGAGTGGGATGGTTTATGGATTGTTTGGGGTGTATACTGTTTTTAATGACTTCAACTCTTGCTGTGAATTAGTAACTGACTGCCATTCTGAAGCATGGTTAATTGAATAACAGCTGCTTTTTATACATGATATGAAGTGGCATTGCACGGTATTTATTGATTTTGTAAAAAAAAATTGATGGCATAAATTGCCAATCCTTCTTTATCCACAAAAATACTAAAAGTAATTGGAATACAAACAGAGAGTCTGTTTATTTTTTTTCTCTAAAATGAATGAACCCTCTGGCCATCAATAAATTTGGATTATTGGAGCCACTTTCAAGGAAAGATATTGGGTTCATCCTCAAACCTTTCTGCACCACCAGATAAATATACTCATTGCTCGACAGAAATGAAAATGCACTTTTCAGATTCTGCAGTCTGCCACTGCCAGAAGCACTTTTGATTTCCTTATGATGATTTTAATTTTTGCATTAATTTTTAGATCTTTGAAGGCTCCTCTATAGCTGCAGGCTTCCCTAGCCCCTGAAGCTATTTCTTCACTAAATCCCACTGATTCCTTTCTCTGGCAGTGAAAACAATGCATGTAATATTGGTGACATGGTTGGGAACTATAATCCGCAGCCCCTCCCTATAGGAATACATCAGTGTTGAAATGTGAACATGCAATCTTTACGTGCATACTTTTGTTTTGCTTCTGTCATAATCGAGGCATCTGTATCCTGGAACTCTCATTGCCAAAGAGAAAACAAAATCTACACAATATAGGCTTCACATATTAGGCCTTTTGTGTAACTGACTACCAAAGAAATTTAGTTATCTTTAACAATATTTTTATTTAATCAATAATAACTGAACAATGAATGCACAGCTGTACAACTATAGCATATGGAATAGAAGGACAGGGTAAACTGACAAGAATGAACCAATCACAAATGCAAAAGTTATAATGCCCAATTTCCTCAAATGTATTTGGGTATGATAATACAGGATCTCTACCTTGAAGGATTTTTTTTTCTCTGGGGATGGGGCAAACAAATGCCTTTAGTATCCAAAAAGCCAAATGTCACACAACCAGAGAAAGATGCAACTTGCCAAGATTCTACTCCTTGCATCACCAGTGCATAAGTACACTGTTGTTCAATATACTGCAACAGGATAGATGAGACACAAGACTATCCCAGACCAAAGTGAAGTCCCAGCAACAAAATAACTACAATCTACTACAAGGCCACAATTTGAAAAACCTTCATTTGGTATATTAGGATTCCCATGAATTTCCTTAATTTATTTATTGTAACTTTTAGAAAACTATCAGAAAACAGAAAGCTCTTGCCTGTAATTATAGACCATTACAATTATCATTCGGGAACTGAAAGTTTGGACTAGCACAAATATGAACACTTTCTTAATTGCTGATGTCAAAAGAAGGCATAATTAGTCAATTAATCTGATCTTCTTATTGGTCAGTGTACTCTACTGATTGAAAACTGATAGCTGCAAATTCCTGCTTCTCTCATCTTCTCTGCACATATCATCGCCATCTTGCTTCATACACTGCAAGGCGTAGCCCTGCTGAAATTATCAATATTACTGCTACAAAAGATTTTTCTCCAATATTCACCTCACTCGATAGGTCCTGCAAATCTCCATGTGCTGTGGAATTTCATAAGCCAGGCTTCGATCTCTTGAGACTGGATCTTCAAGTTGCATCACTGCCGCTATCAAACAGTTCACAATTCACCTGCCTTGGAGACGTGGGGTAAGGGGAACATGAATCTGTGGTGGTTGTTTGATGTCTGTTTCTTACTGCCAGAATCCCTCGTGTGAAATATGGAAGCTTGTGAAAATACAGTGACACAAGGACACTTCAGGAAAAAAAATAGCAACACTGAGTTTCAAAAATAACGTTAATAAATCACAAACTATATCAAAGAAACCACATAAAAGAAGTTGTTCCAACCAGTCAAATTTATCTGAAAAACAAATCGAATCCTCTCAAACTTTCAGCAGAAAACTATTGGAAATCACCAGCTTCTTCATGTATGGCACTAATGATAAATATCAAAATGTGTGTATTGCAAAGAACATGTTCCATGCTGAAGGTCCAAAACATGTACATTTTCCTTCGGTCAAACTCAAAGATTTTATTTAATGTCTCCGTAATGTAATGCAGAATTAACTAAGATAACTCAGAATTCAAACCCCTATGGCACTGTAAAGTATAATTTAAAATATTTCTGCAAAGATGATATCCCCCTTTCCTTCATGTCCTCCCTCCAAGTTCTGGCTCTTATTCACCTCTCCCCCTCCCTCCTTCTAACTTCGGGCATGAGAGCCAATAGGGATACCTCACTATTATTCAACTGGAGGTCATTTAAGGCAGCGTTTATGGGATGATCAGTGCCCAGTGCAAACAGATATACAATACCAGTTGGAAGTAACTCAGAAACCTCACTTAAACAGCTTGTACAGATATCTAAAAAAAAAGGCCCAGAATGCTTATGCAAATCAGCTGTGCTGAATTGGCTCTGCTAAATTGGTTATATGGTTTGTTTCCATAAAATGGAGGTAATGATAAATTCAGACTCTATAGTATTTAAATATAGGTATAAATGAAGTGAACAAACACGCAAGCAAAACTCATCAAATTCATAGCTGACATTGTTGTGTTTGGTTTCACCTCTGTGATACTGATTTTGCTGATGTGCGCCTTCTTATTTGTATGGCACAGTTATTAAATCAGCGCCCGATGCATACACATCTGTTCTACCTGGTATCACAAGCTTCCAAATCCATTCAGTTGGGCTTCTACGTAATTTTAAATGATTAGGTATAAAACAGCTTATCCACTTACACAGATTTAACATGACAGCAGTTCTAAACTTCAGGTTGTGCATCTTACCTCTCTCACCTCAGGGATAGCTGAACATTATCACAATTCTAAAATACATGCTGTACTGTTAAATTTGTTCTTGCTTTGGTCTATCCTCGAAGGCACTGCTCATGCATCTCACCTCATTTGTTTATGGTTTATCATGGAAACACTGCTTTACTGTCTCAGAGGTTTTCATGCAAAGTAGATATGGTTTTTTGATTGAATAAGGGAGGTAATCCAAACGATACCACAAAAAGACCTAAATGTAGTGGTGTGCTACATGCAGCGCTAAAATTACGACACGGAGTCGGTAACTGCAGTTGAAGGAAAAACTTTATTCGAAATCCTCAGCCTCACTTTTAAGCCTCCCTCAACCTGCCCCCCGTGGCGCAGAGGCTCCAAAGCTCTGTGCTCGCAAACCCCTGTAGGCTATCTCCCTTAGCCGGAAAGCTGGCTAATTGTGAGCCGGTTCGGATGTGCCAGGAAATGGGTCGCCACATAAAGACATTAATCGCCATAAATGGAAATTTGTTGCTTCACTGTCGATAATGACAATATTCAAACAATGCGAGAAGTATTTTCAAGTTCTGCAACCCATTAAGCAAAATGTGTCACCATCCCCTTCATATATGACGTAACACCATTAATTTTTATAAAAGAAATGAAATGAAATGGTGCAGTGACAATTCCCTTCTGAGGCTAGGGTTGGGATCTACTAAAAGAATCAAAATTGTTACCTACTGTAAGTTTGAGAAATCTGAATTCAATTCTTACTGTACACCAGAGACAGTATGTCATTTAAGTGAAAAAGTAGCACTGGTATATTTAACCACAGGTCAAGACAAGTTGATGAAGCACAGTACAATAAGTTGTACTCTGTGCCAGACTATGTGATACTTGACTTGGAACTGTTCAGCATTGATACAAGAAAATCTTTATGCCTACCTATCTAATAATTCCCTTACTTTAATTGATAAAAACATTTTTTAAATTTCTAGTGGGAAAATATCCTTTTCTTTCTACTCTTCAAAATAGCTTTTTAAAAAATATTTTAAGTTTGTCCTATTAGAACGTCTTGTGATCTAACCGACCTCCCTTGACTTTTCATGCACCACCAGATCATACTTCTAAATGAGTTATTGACTTGCTGAATACATACACTATTCCAATGCTATATGGCAGCAAATAACTACCTTCAACAAGAAAATGGGGCATAGCCCTACAAATTTTGTCATTTTAAATCTATCCTTTATTATCTGACAAGCCTTCATAGTATTACATTATTGCTCCCTGCCAGATTTACCGGTAGTCTTTGCCCAAATATAGGTAAGAGTTAATAAAAAGGCTGTGTACAAATTCTCTTTTGAACAAGAAATCAATCAAAGCCAAAAAGTACAATTTTCTGCAGTGATATTAGCTACAGGTATATTATTGCCAACAGTATTATAGTTAAAAATGAGTACTACCCATTGTTCCATTCAAGGCACTGGGTATACACTGCCACATGAAACTGTACTGCACAGAGCAATCATCTCCACCATATCCTCTCCAAGTTTTAGTGCAGCAAATGTACATTTCCATGTATGTTGTGCTTCCTTTGAGCTCCACTGCTTGCAATGTCATTCTCTAAGCTTTGGGAACAGGTATCTTGGTGAAGGTATAGTTAGGCACAAATAATTAGGTGTAAAAGTTTATTAGAATTGTCCTGTATTTGAACTAGGCTGATGACCTCCAGCAAAACATGTCTGCATAAGTGCATGGAATATTATCCTACTGGCAACACAATAATATCATTGCAGTTCTAGCTTCAGCTGCTCCAAAATATCAAAACATTCCAAAGCTCAATCAACAAGATGTTATTGTTCACCAAAAAGTAGAAAAACTAGCTGCAACAAGAGAAAGGCACACAGTTTAGCAAATTAACTTCACACAAAATTCATTCTTTATTACATAATAGAATCGCTAGGTATCAGATTGTTGATCCATGCTTTGTTCTTTGAAATTAGTGACTTCAGTGAAGTGCTTCCCACAACTCTCTCTCCTGATGCTTGTGAGAAAACAATGGGGCTTGACAAAAGCATCAAATACTGTATATTCTCCATACTAAACCTTGGGACAGAATAACGATGGAGGACGTTGTGATGTTGCTGTGTTGAAGATGGAAAAAGCAATATCACTGTTTTCCAACGACAATGACAGCAATAATATACCTGAATATATTTAACATACTAACACTAAAAATTTCTTTAAGTACGTTAAACAACAAATTAATCTGGAAGAGTGTGAGCGGAGTGTGAAAGGGTAGCAAGTCAACGCACCAAAACATGTTAGACAAATCTTTTCACTACAGCAACGTCAAGCAAAACATAACACACAGGATCTTACAGTTCCACAGCAATGATAATGCAGGGTCTTCCGATCCCACAGTAATACTAATGCTGAATCTTTCAATCCCACAGTAATACTAATGGTGGGCCTTCCCATCCCACAGTAATACTAATGGTGAATCTTTCAATCCCACAGTAATACTAATGCTGGACCTTCCGATCCCACACTAATACTAAGGCTGGATCTTCTGATCCCATAGTAATACTAATGCTGGATCTTCCGATCCCACACTAATACTAACGGTGGGTCTTCTGATCCCACAGTAATACTAATGCAGGGTCTTCCATTCCACTGTAATACTAACACTGAGTCTTCTGATCAAACAATAATACTAATGGTGGGTCTTCCGATCCCACAGTAGTACTAATGCTGGGTCTTCCCATCCCACAGTAATACTAATGCTGGATCTTCCCATCCCACAGTAATACTAACGCTGGGTCTTCTGATCCCACGGTAATACTAATGCTGGGTCTTCCATTCCACTGTAATAATAATGGTCCCACAGTGATAATAACACTGGATTTTCTGATCCCACACTAAAACTAATGCGGGATCGCCGATCCCACAGTAATACTAATGCTGGATTTTCCGATCCCACAGTAATACTAATGCTGGGTCTTCTGATCCCACGGTAATACTAATGCTGGGTCTTCTGATCCCACGGTAATACTAATGTTGGATCTACCGATCCCACAGTAATATTAATGCTGGATCATCCGATCCCACACTATTACTAATGCTGGGACATCTGATCCCACAGTAATACTAATGTTGGATCTACCGATCCCACAGTAATACTAATGCTGGGTCTTCCATTCCACTGTAATACTAATGGTCCCACAGTGATACTAATACTGGATCTTCTGATCCCACACTAATACTAACGCTGGGTCCACTGATCCCACAGTAATACTAATGCTGGATCTTCCTATTCCACACTAATACTAACACTGGGTCTTCTGATCCCAGAGCAATACTAATGCTGGATCTTCCAAACCCACACTAATAATAACGCTGGGTCTTCTGATCCCACAGTAATACTAATACTGGATCTTCCGATCCCACACTAATACTAACGCTTGGTCTTCTGATCCCAGTAATACTAATGGTGGGTCTTCTGATCCCACAGTAATACTAATGCTGGGTCTTCGATTCCACTATAATACTAATGGTCCCACAGTGATACTAACACTGGATTTTCGGATCTCACACTGAAACTAATGCTGGATCTCCGATCCGACAGTAATACTAATGCTGGGTCTTCTGATCCCACAGTAATACCAATGCTGGATCTTCCGATCCCACACTAATACTAACGCTGGGTCTTCAGATCCCACAATATTACTAATGTTGAATCTACCGATCCCACAGTAATACTAATGCTGGGTCTTCCACTCCACTGTAATACTAAATGGTCCCACAGTGATACTAATACTGGGTCTTCTGATCCCACACTAATCCTAACGGTGGGTCTTCTGATCCCACAGTAATACTAATGCTGGATCTTCCGATCCCACACTAATACTAACGCTGGGTCTTCTGATCCCACACTAATACTAATGCTGGGTCTTCCATTCCACTGTAATACAAATGGTCCCACAGTGATAATAACACCGGATTTTCTGATCCCACACTAAAATTAATGCTGGATCTCTTATCCCACAGTAATACTAATGCTGGATTTTCCGGTCCCACAGTAATGCTAACGCTAGGTCTTCCGATCCCACAGTAATACTAATGCTGGATCTTCCGATCCCACAATAATACTAATGCTGGATCTTCCGATACCACACTATTACTAATGCTGGGTCTTCTGATCACACAGTAATACTAATGATGGATCTAGCGATCCCACAGTAATACTGATCCTGGGTCTTCCAGTCCACTGTAATACTAATGGTCCCACAGTGATACTAATACTGGATCTTCTGATCCCACACTAATACTAACGCTGGGTCTTCTCATCCCACAGTAATACTAATGCTGGATCTTCCTATTCCACACTAATACTAACGCTGGGTCTTCTGATCCCACAGTAATACTAATGCTGGGACTTCGATTTCACTATAATACTAATGGTCCCACAGTGATACTAACACTGGATTTTCTGATCCCACACTAAAACTAATGCTGGATCTCCGATCCCACAGTAATACTAACGCTGGGTATTCTGATCCCACAGTAATACCAATGCTGGATCTTCCGATCCCACACTGATACTAACGGTGGGTCTTCTGATCCCACAGTAATACTAATATTAGATCTACTGATCCCACAGTAATACTAATGCTGGGTCTTCAATTCCACTGTAATACTAATGGTCCCACAGTGATACTAATACTGGATCTTCTGATCCTACACTAATACTAACGCTGGGTCTTCTGATCCCACACTAATACTAACGCTGGGTCTTCTGATCCCACAGTAATACTAATGCTGGGTCTTCCTATTCCACACTAATACTAACGCTGGGTCTTCAGATCCCACAGTAATACTAATGCTGGGACTTCGATTCCACTATAATACTAATGGTCCCACAGTGATACTAACACTGGATTTTCTGATCCCACACTAAAACTAATGCTGGATCTCCGATCCCACAGTAATACTAACGCTGGGTATTCTGATCCCACAGTAATACCAATGCTGGATCTTCCGATCCCACACTAATACTAACGGTGGGTCTTCAATTCCACTGTAATACTAATGGTCCCACAGTGACACTAATACTGGATCTTCTGATCCCACACTAATACTAACGCTGGGTCTTCTGATCCCACAGTAATACTAATGCTGGGTCTTCCTATTCCACATTTATACTAACGGTGGGTCTTCTGATCCCACAGTAATACTAATACTGGATCTTCCGATCCCACACTAATACTAACGCTGGGTCTTCTGATCCTAGAGCAATACTAATGCTGGATCTTCCGATCCCACACTAATACTAATGGTGGGTCTTCTGATCCCAAAATAATACTAATGCTGGATCTTCCGATCCCACACTAATACTAACGCTGGGTCTTCTGATCCCTCACTAATACTAATGCTGGGTCTTCCATTCCACTGTAATACTAATTGTCCCACAGTGATTCTAACACTGGATTTTCTGATCCCACACTAAAACTACTGCTGGATCTCCGATCCCACAGTAATACTAATGCTGGATCTTCTGATCCCACAGTAATACCAATGCTGGATCTTCCAATCCCACACTAATACTAATGCTGGGTCTTCTGATGCCACAGTAATACTAATGCTGGGTCTTCCACTCCACTGTAATACTAATGGTCCCACAGTGATACTAATACTGGATCTTCTGATCCCACACTAATACTAACGCTGGGTCTTCTCATCCCACAGTAATACTAATGCTGGATCTTCCTATTCCACACTAATACTAACGCTGGGTCTTCTGATCCCACAGTAATACTAATATTAGATCTACCGATCCCACAGTAATACTAATGCTGGGTCTTCAATTCCACTGTAATACTAATGGTCCCACAGTAATACTAATGCTGGGTCTTCCGATCCCACACTAATACTAACGCTGGGTCTTCTGATCCTAGAGCAATACTAATGCTGGATCTTCCGATCCCACACTAATACTAACGATGGGTCTTCTGATCCCACAGTAATACTAATGCTGGATATTCCGATCCCACACTAATACTAACGCTGGGTCTTCTGATCCCTCACCAATACTAATGCTGGGTCTTCCATTCCACTGTAATACTAATAGTCCCACAGTGATACTAACACTGGATTTTCTGATCCCACACTAAAACTAGTGCTGGATCTCCGATCCCACAGAAATACTAACGCTGGGTCTTCTGATCCCACAGTAATAATAATGCTGGATCTTCCGATCCCACACTAATACTAATGCTGGGTCTTCTGATCCCACAGTAATACTAATGTTGGAAATACTGATCCCACAGTAATACTAATGCTGGGTCTTCCACTCCACTGTAATACTAAATGGTCCCACAGTGATACTAATACTGGATCTTCTGATCCCACACTAATACTAACGCTGGGACTTCTGATCTCACAGTAATACTAATGCTGGATCTTCCTATTCCACACTAATACTAATGCTGGGTCTTCTGATCCCACAGTAATACTAATGCTGGATCTACCGATCCTACACTAATACTAACGCTGGGTCTTCTGATCCCACAGTAATACTAATGCTGGATCTTCGGATCCCACACTAATACTAACGCTGGGTCTTCTGATCCCACAGTAATACTAATGCTGGATCTTCCGTCCCACAGCAATACTAATGGTGGGTCTTCTGATCCTACACTAATGCTAACGCTGGGTCTCTTGATCACACAGTAATACTAATGCTGGGTCTTCCATTCCACTGTAATATTAATGCTGGGTCTTCTGACCCCACAGTAATACTAATGCTGGGTTTTCGATTCCACTATAATACTAATGGTCCCACAGTGATACTAACACTGGATTTTCTGATCCCACACTAAAACTAATGCTGGAGCTACCGATCCTACACTGATACTAACGTTGGGTCTTCTGAGCCCACAGTAATACTAATGCTGGATCTTCCGATCCCACAGTAATACTAATGCGGGATCTTCCGATCCCACATAATACTAACGTTTGGTCTGATCCCACAGTAATACTAATGCTGGGTCTTCCATTCCACTGTAATACTAATGGTCCCACAGTGATACTAACACTGGATCTTCCTATTCCACACTAATACTAACGCTGAGTCTTCTCATCCCACAGCAATACCAAAGCTGGATCTTCCGATCCCACACTTATACTAACGCTGGGTCTTCTGATCCCACAGTAATACTAATGTTGGATCTACCGATCCCCCAGTAATACTAATGCTGGGTCTTCCATTCCACTGTAATACTAATTGTCCCACAGTGATACTAACACTGGATTTTCTGATCCCACACTAAAACTAATACTGGATCTCCGATCCCACAGTAATACTAATCATGGGTCTTCCGATCCCACACTAATACTAACGCTGGGTCTTCTGATCCCACAGTAATACTAATGCTGGATTTTCCTATTCCACACTAATACTAACGCTGGGTCTTCTGATCCCACAGTAATACTAATGCTGGATCTTCCGATCCCACACTAATACTAACGCTGGGTCTTCTGATCCCACAGTAATACTAATGCTGGATCTTCTGATCCCACACTAATACTAACGCTGGGTCTTCTGATCCCACGCTAAAACTAATGCTGGATCTCCGATCCCACAGTAATACTAATGGTGGGTCTTCCATTCCACTGTAATACTAATGGTTCCACAGTGATACTAACACTGGATCTTCCTATTCCACACTAATACTAACGCTGAGTCTTCTGATCCCACAGCAATACCAAAGCTGGATCTTCCGATCCCACACTTATACTAACGCTGGGTCTTCTGATCCCACAGTAATACTAATGTTGGATCTACCGATACCCCAGTAATACTAATGCTGGGTCTTCCATTCCACTATAATACTGATGGTCCCACAGTGATACTAATGCTGGATCTTCTGATCCCACACTAATACTAACGCTGGGTATTCTGATCCCACACTAATACTAATGCTGGGTCTTCTGATCCCACGCTAAAACTAATGCTGGATCTCCGATCCCACAGTAATACTAATGCTGGATCTTCTGATCCCACAGTAATACTAATGCTGGATCTTCCGATCCCACACTAACGCTGGGTCTTCTGATCCCACAGTAATACTAATGCTGGATCTTCCCATCCCACAGTAATACTAACGCTGGGTCTTCTGATCCCACAGTAATACTAATGCTGGATCTTCTGATCCCACAGTAATACTAACGCTGGATCTTCCCATCCCACAGTAATACTAACGCTGGGTCTTCTGATCCCACAGTAATACTAATGGTGGTTCTTCTGATCCCACAGCAATATAATGCTGGGTCTTCGATTCCACTATAATACTAATGGTCCCACAGTGATACTAACATTGGATTTTCTGATCCCACACTAAAACTAATGCTTGATCTCCGATCCCACAGTAATACTAACGCTGGGTCTTCTGATCCCACAGAAATACTAATGCTGGGTCTTCCTATTCCACACTAATACTAACTCTGGGTCTTCTGATTCCACAGTAATACTAATGCTTGTTCTTCCATTCCAATGTAATACTAATTGTCCCACAGTGATACTAACACTGGATTTTCTGATACCACACTAAAACTAACGCTGGATCTCCGATCCAACAGAAATACTAATGCTGGATCTTATAATCCCACAGTAATACTAATGCTGGGTCTTCGATTCCACTATAATACTAATGGTCCCACAGTGATACTAACACTGGATTTTCTGATACCACACTAAAACTAACGCTGGATCTCCGATCCAACAGAAATACTAATGCTGGATCTTATAATCCCACACTAATACTAATGCTGGGTCTTCTGATCCCACACTAATACTAACGCTGGGTCTTCTGATCTCACAGTAATACTAATGCTGGATCTTCCTATTCCACACTAATACTAACGCTGGGTCTTCTGATCCCACAGTAATACTAATGCTGGATCTACCGATCCCACACTAATACTAACGCTGGGTCTTCTGATCCCACAGTAATACTAATGCTGGATCTACCGATCCCACACTAATACTAACGCTGGGTCTTCTGATCCCACAGTAATACTAATGCTGGATCCTCCGATCCCACACTAATACTAACACTGGGTCTTCTGATCCCACAGTAATACTAATGCTGGATCTTCCGACCCCACAGCAATACTAATGGTGGGTCTTCTGATCCCAAACTAATGCTAACGCTGGGTCTCTTGATCCCACAGTAATACTAATGGTGGGTCTTCCATTCCACTTTAATACTAATGCTGTGTCTTCCGATCCCAGACTAATACTAACGGTGGGTCTTCTGATCCCACAGTAATACTGATGCTGGATCTTCCGATCCCACACTAATACTAACGGTGGATCTTCCGATCCCACACTAATACTAACGCTGGGTTTTCTGATCCCACAGTAATACTAATGCTGGATCTTCCGATCCCACAGTAATACTAATGGTGGGTCTTCTGATCCCACACTAATACGACCGCTGGGTCTTCTGATCCCACAGTAATACTAATGGTGGGTCTTCCATTCCACTGTAATACTAATGCTGGGTCTTCTGATCCTACAGTAATACTAATGCTGGATCTTCCGATCCCACACTAATACTAACGCTGGGTCTTCTGATCCTACAGTAATACTAATGCTGGATCTTCCGATCCCACACTAATACTAACGTTGGGTCTTCTGATCCCATAGTAATACTAATGCTGGATCTTCCGATCCCACACTAATACTAACTCTGGGTCTTCTGATCCCACACTAATACTAATGCTGGGTCTTCCGATCCCACAACAATAATAACGCTGGGACTTCCGATCCCACGGTAGTACTAACACTGGATCTTCCGATCCCACGGTAATACTATTGCTGGACCTATGCTAGCATCCCCAGAAAAGTCTCAATTTCCAGCACAGGTCTAAGCCAAAGCCAATACTATAAAGATAGATATTGTAGTGGTACTTTGCCATATTAAATAAGTTCAGGTATATTATTGTAGTTAGAAAGCAACAGTGCTACCTTCTTCCATGGAAAGCAATGGAAATGCAACACCACATGGAATCATATTGCATTCTGCAAATGCTATAACATCCTTTGCCATGTGTACTCTCCCATTGGTGGCAACAACTTGTTAGGATTTCCAGCTGTGTCTCTCTGTATTGCACAAGTGGACTTCTGGCACAGTCAATGAGGTGGCACAAGCATTCACAGCCTGGGAAGCCTCCTTACTCTACTTTTAAAAGAAAACTACATATGCTTAACAATATTTTTTTTTAGGTTTTAGCAGTTCTGAGCTTTTACTATTGTGGATCACAAAAACATTAACAAACATTCATTAATAGTGGCAGCATTAACAGTTGGTGATCCTAGGGGCTGGAGCCTCACCAGCTGTCAAAGCCATTCAGTTATTACAGCTGTTGAGATAGCCTCTGTGCTGTAGTCAGCCATGCTGGGACATTAGGAACCTGGCTCCCAGTGAACAAAATTGCCTCAGCCAGGCAGGATCAAACAGCATAGTCCAGGTGCATACCCCAGTAATTAATTGCCCCAGTAACGTTAAGCCCTTTTCAAACAATTATTATTCACAGTTTTGTCAAAGTAAAATGCTGAAATGGGCTTCCTCTCTTCATCTCCACACAATTCCAAATTTTCTCCCTATAGGGTGCTGAGGAAGAAGCTCTGCTCTGATTTTAATAAATGCAGTGAATTCAGAAAGCCTAATACAACAAGTATTCCTTATGTTGTTATGAAAGATCTTGCTGGCACATAGAGACTTTGACAAATTTGTCATTATTATCATGTTCAGAATGCTGCTGTTCTGGCTGTCCAATGAAAAGAGTGTTTGAAGATCAACGCCTCAGACTTGGCACAGACCTCAATATCTGCCAGGCAATCATGACTGTACCCGACTGTACCTTTCCAAGACTTGGATTAACTATGGCATGCACTTTAAGACACATGACCTCCACAATATTCTTTAAATCAACAGGAAGAGCAGGTGAACCGCATTAGCACTTGCTGTAGTTATTTGGACAAACCATGTCATCAATGTCCCACAAAGAACTCCTGAAAAGTAGATATATTCCAAGCTCTCTCGTGGAAAGAGAGGGAGAGAGTGAAGGATATAGTTAAATCTATTCAGAGAGAATACACATCTCCTCTGCCTTCCAGATCAATAGTTCAAAAAGGATCAAAGAGGAGAAGGAGTATTTGGAATTCTATTGCGAATTAATGAATTTATGTATCAGAAACACAGAAAAGGCCTGCATAGACAGTCCTGCATGATCCCCTTTAGTTTCACAAACTACCAATCCATCCATCCATCAGGCACCTCCTGCCTCATCTGTGGAAGAGTCTACTGTTCCATATTGGCCTCATCAGTCTCCTGAGAATGATAGAACATGAGTGGAAAAAGTCATACACAATCCCCAACAAATGTCAAAGAATAAACTTTTATCTTAAAATGAAATATGGCCCATTTCAGAGTGAAATCTGTTTATACACCCTTAAGTCTTTGAATGTGCGGCAAACTGAAATGTTTAAGATTGATTCTGTAATATTTATATTAGATACAGATAGTAAAGGAATAAAAATCAAAGACAAGTAAATGAAACGCAGTATAGACATCATCTGATTGAATGCTGAAAGTGCATTTTGATTGAGTAGTTGGATTGTTCCCTTTGTTCCAACAATTATTCCATTGTTATAGAAGACTTCAGGAAAAGTTTGGAGTATGTAAATTTTCAACAGTTTCAATAATAAGTCTTGAATTGGAGGATCTCAGCTCCTAAGACTGTAAGACATAGGAACAGACAGGTCCATTCAGCCCATCGAGTCTGCACTGCCATTCAATGTGGCTGATTTATTACCTCTCTCAATCTCATTCTCCTGCCTCTCCCCTGAACCTTTGATGCCCTCAGTAATCAAAAACCTTTCAACCTCAGTTTTGGAAATCTGCATTCTCACAAAGACATTTGAAGCACATGAGAGTACACCACACACACACTCTCTCTCTCTCGCTCTCTCTCTCTCTCTCTCTCTGAATTTCATTCACGTACTCCAGTGATGAAGTAACTTCAATGATTCCAGCATTTATATAATGGATAGCTTGCTCACAGATTAGTGAGCAATTAGTGTAACGTACATAGAAGATGGTGGATATCACCTTGCGTAAAAGGATCCATTCTCCAAAATATACGTAAACACAAGAGATTCTGCAGATGCTGGAAATCTACAGCAATTCACACAAGATGCTGGAGGAACTCAACAGGTCAGGCAGAATCTATGGAGAAGAATAAACAGTCTATGTTTCGGCTCAAGACCATACCTCATACACACATGTATAATGTATTCATTCTAATTTCCTTTAGGAGTAGCTGCTGTCTGCATCCTTGTGTATGTTACACAACTCCAAATACTAATGGTGCAGCACATGCTTTTTATGCACTTTAGTAAACTTGATCCTGAATCATAATATGAACCTTATGGCAGATAATGAAACCATGAAGCACTTGCACATGTGACAAATCATGTCCATGCAAGGTATTGCAAATATGCCTCACATGTGTCAGTGATGTCAATAGCCACACAGTGCACATTTGAAGTCACCACTGTGGCAACTGTGAATACATAATTATGTTACTCTTTAACAGGGAGTCCACTGGAGCAGACAGAAATGGAATCAACCAACAAATGCTGGAAATCTGAAATAAAAACAGAAACTGCTAGAAATGCTCATTGGGTCTGTGGGATGTGTAACAGGGTAACAATCCCGATCGCTGACTTTTCTGGGAAAAGTTATCAACCTGAAACACCAACTGTTTTTTTTTTACTTTTGATTGACCCTGCCTGACCCGATGTGAGTTATACCTAGATGACAAATCTGAGAAAGAAGTGAAACATACATGAAACATACAGTATTCCAAAATCACAAAACGTCATCTAGAAATCAACATGCATGTTCCGAGAAGTTCTTAAAGGACTAGCTCAGTTACATTTACAAAAGCATTTTGAAAACAAATCTGCTAAAAAATGTTAAATATATGGCATCCTTTGAAACTAAGTTTTTAACAATCTTCTGAGATCTAGTGTGAGGGCAATGTGTTAAGGCATTAGCTGTGCCAATGTAAAGGCAGAAAACTAATAGTATTTGCCTCATTACATCATGAAACTAATAACAATTTCTAGATATTCGCAGTCAGCCATGGAAGTCCGGAATCAATGATTACCTTGGGATTGCCTGGATTTTCTCCAGAGTAATTTTCAAGAACCTGATGAAAAAGATATTTATGAAATACTCTGGCTGAGAAATACTCTGAAAATGCTATGTAATGTCTCATTGAGCTTTTAATGATGTTCTGGTGTAATTTAATGATACTAAACTGAAGTCAATTGAAATCAAAGGGCAAATGGTCAGAGACATATCTCACAGAAAGGACGATGCTTATGGTTGCTGGAGGTCAATCATATCTCCCTCACAAACATCACCGTAGGAGTTCTCAAGACTGTGACCTAAGCCCAACTAGTTTCAAATAACTAATTGTTGGCCTTCCTTCCATTATAGGGTTAGAAATGAGTCTGTTTGCCAATGATCAAACAATAATCTGTTTCATTAAAAATAATCTTCATGAAATTTAGCAAACAATGTTTGAATGCAACAAATCCTGAACATGGGCTAAAAAGTGGCAAATGTATTTGTGTTTTACCAACTTCAGCAAAAGCAAGTTAGAATATCTTGACCTTCCATTCCCATTACCGACAATTATTCCCCACCACTAATATCCTGAAGATCATAACTGATGAGCAATTTAATCGGACCACTCAGTTAAATACTTGGGATAGCTAGGTGTTAATTTTGTGAGCAATTCTGCTCCTGAAAGACAAAGACGATCTACACAGTGCAAGCCCTGAGTCTGAAAGAATGCTCTTTATTTGCATGAATGGATGTAGCTCCAGAAAAACAAAGGAGTCCTGATGCCAACCAGGACAACACTTGATATGGACCACATCCACCATCCTTACAAAATCACCTGCTCTACCAATGGCACCCTGCGGCTGCAGTGTGCGTTGTACATAAAATGCACCACAGCAATTTCTCACAGCTTTTTTTCGACATTTTGTTTCGGATCTATAATCTCTACAAACTGCAAGTTCAAGAGCAGCAAGTGCATGGAAAGGCCACCATCTGCAAGTTCCCTTCCAAGCAAGGCAAAATTCTGACCTCAGAAGTTCCTTCACTGTTGCTGGGTTTACGTCCTCAAACACCTTTTCCAACAGCATTGTGAATGAACCTACCATAGAACAGCAGCATTTTGATAATAGACCTCAAGGATAATTAGTGATGAGCAATAAATTAATGAGTCCTTTCTTAATGATTCTGCATCCACACTGAGTAAAAAAATGATGTTTTACAACACTTGGACATTTTTAAACAATAGATTTTAAAATGATTTTAATAAGTTTTGACTTCTACATTTACATGACAGTGAATTTTGTGTTCTGAGAAGCATGCAAAGCTATACTTTTTCACTTCATGATTTCTAATCAACAAGCATATAATCGGCTGAACAGCCATCTTGGTGATAGGAGAGTGCCAAAGGTCACCAAGATCTGATTTCTAATACCAACTAGCATCAGAAAAGACAAGGTCCACAATATGGAGATTATCAGATCATTCTGGACCAGTTTCTTCATGCACTGATTTGCTGCTGGCCATAAAAACCAAGCATTATTTTATGACCTGAAACTATATTTACATATAGTTTACTTTTGGATGGTATAACATAATTTTCATGAAGAACATTAATAGCAAGTGAAATCCATGTTTCTAATAAGCACAGTAAATGCTTTTGAAAAAAAATCACTAAAATTATCATTGGAAATTTGATTGCTAGGGATTAGTAATCAGTGCAAAGATAGCAATCAACTTTCATAATCATGGGTTTTCCTCATTCAAGATATTTGACTTTTAGCTGAATTCTTTCTTATGACAAGCAAATGTCCATTAATGAAATATAACAACTCAACCTTCTGACACAATATATCTCAGTCACAAAGATGGAATTAGTGCATTTATCTAATTATGTTGGTGCAAAAACATATGTCTGTGTGATCACTCTTAAAAGTTAACCTATCTTTAAGGAGCAAGACTTCTCAAGACAATTATCAGTAGCAAGATTCCTGTTTTTTTGTTGTCAGTTTGCACTGATAGTTGCAAAACCCCATTGTTATAGACAGGGGCCTCTAATTCAAATTACAGAGAGATGGAAGCAAATAGTTTCAATATGCCTAATAAGGAGGGGATACCAACTCCATTAGGCTCACCCCAATACCTAGATTAGCAAAACTTAGAAATGACTGAAATTATATTAAATTATATTAAATTGCTGTCATTGTTTAGTACAAGTTTAAGCATCCTACCATCACTTATCTGGAAATTTAATTCCTGAACTTACATGAAGATGTCCGGTTCTCTGTATTTACTCTTCTCCTGTGTGTTTCATGAAAGAGTTAGGGCAGCTAGCCCGAACGCTGAGGTGATTTGCCTGCAGAGCAGCTATACATCCTGAGTACTGTGGGCCTGTCCTAACCAGCCTTACATTACCAAATCTATCAGTTAAGTTCTCCTGTCTTCAAGTACATCAGTTTGAAGCCAGCTCAAGCCCAAAAAGACTCCACTATCAATATGATAGAGCACCCAATGCATAAACACGTGACACAAATAAAATGTTTAAGAGTCACTTTTGCAATGGCTCTGCTTCCTTTGCCAGACTAACATCTTGAATTGAGAAACATGGATAATTGCTCTCATCCCCCTGCAGCCTGATCTCCTTTATCAGATAGCTCATATTGCAGTGGCAGAATTAAATGGTTTACCACTGTATCTCTCATTATTTTTGACTTACTCTGAGCACGTAGGTGGGTGTACTGGCTCGATGGCCGTGCAATCTTTCAATCATTTACAGCTCCTTTTCTGAAAGACTTACATTTAAACAAAAATGCCACTATGGTGAAGGAGAATTTAAGTTTTCAATTTCACTTAATTTTGCCATCCTGTTCCCTCAAAACATATGTGTAATGGATAAGACTTTCAGGAAATTAAGCATCCTGAAAACCTGAACACGAAATATCTAATACAGGGCAAGTGTTACTGGTACAAATTTTGTCAAAGAACAACTTCCTTCTAACCTTTAAATATGAAGTCTGAATCCAATTTTTTTCTGCTTCTTAAAGTATTATCATGAAATGATAGGAATAGGACTGCACCCTTCATCGATTCCAACCTGTTCCACTGCTTAACCAGTCCGTGGCCAATCTGTATTTCAACTCACTTTATCATCCTTCATTCTAAATCCCTTAATACTGGTTTCAAAATTTTCAAAAGCATCACCAGCTTTGCAAGATTGTCACTGCCCTTTGTGTGAAGAAATATTTCCCTGCTTCAGTACTGAACAGCCGAGCACGGATGTTATCCCAAGTTGCTCTGGATTCCTCCACCAGACGAAGAAATTTCTATCCACTCTATTGTATCCTTTAATCATTTTAAGGAACTCGACTAGATCAGCTCTTAATCTTCTATACCTGAAGTACAAGTCCGTCTATACAAGCTTTGCTTAGAATTTAACACTTGGACCCACGTTGGTGAACCTTAGCTGCACTCACTCTATGACCATGATTTTGTTGTCAATTGCGATGACCGGAACTGCATGCCATAGTTCAGATTGAAGAATTTTGCAACTACATCATAAACTCCACCTGCTGCACTTCCCCACCCCAATCACCAGCTTCTTCTACTTCTCTCACGTTTCAATCAACAATAACAAAATACAGAATTGATTTATATCGTGTAGAGAATGCATTATCCTAACACCACCATTATTTTTGGATATTTATTGATGTCTACAGAAACGAATTCTGCTTCTTCGCTACAAGCACTTTATCTTTTACCCCAAATAACCATTGGCATCAAATGGGATTCATTGAAAGTGTGAAGCACAGCTAGGAACAATGGTCACTTGCTGATAAAGATGGGACATTTCATTTGAACAGAGACTTACTCCCCCAGCCAGGATGCTTTTTACTTAATCAGCAGAAGCCATCATCATGGAACAGAATCATACATTTTAAAAGTTAGATCAATACCCGCAATTGTTCTCATTGACCAAGGCGGACTAAATGCACAATAAATGTCTGCCTGTGGATGAACTGAGAATCTTGCAACTGAGAACCTTACAAATTTAAAACAGATAATTTAAATGTATTCTCAAACATATAGCTGGAGATAGCTATCTAGGTACTCAGCTCCTTTCATAAGCTTATTAGTTCTTCATCCCCCATTTCCACAAAATGTGGACTGGAATGTTGGTTCATAGCTAGTGTAACCTAATAAAGGGGGAAAAATGAATCCACAATTGTGGCCAAGAATAGGAAGATCAGTAGTAGAGAATTAAAAAAGAGGCCCACTTCCAAGCCCCATCTCAATGTACTTCTATCAGCAACTTGCCAACTAGAAGCAAAACCAGTGTGTGGATACGCTGTTAGTTATAAGAAGTGCCTGGCTTTCACTTTCACTCATTTAAATGGTAATGGAAACTGGGATAGTTTCTATAACTGGTAGCAAATTCATAATGGCAGCATTAAATGCAGGTGAAGAACTAAAGATCTATTTGATGTATTTAGAGGTAACTCCTAAACAAGAACCTAGGAGTGCAAATGCTTTACTTAAGGTTAATCCACATCACTACAATCTTTCAAAATGGTGAGCTTGGTCAATTATTTGCACTTGGGAAATTACCTAAATTGAGGATGAGTTTCATCTGGACTAGGGGTCCCCTTTCACCAAATTAAGTGTGATTTGATTACAGTGTAAGAATTACCACTGCTCTACAACATTTGACGTCCACTTCACATTTCTGCACTGGAGCATCTGAATGACTCCAAATGCCACAGAACTGCAGCAAACATTGACATAGTCTATTCCCTAGGTACATATCAAAAATATGTTTATTCCTAGGCCAGATAATTATGATGCAAGTCACCGCTGATTGCACAGGCATAAAAATACTGCTGATATTTTATGCAATTTTAACTATAGCATGCTTCCCTGCAGTGCATTGGTAACTCTTTGACATTTAGCATTCACTACTGCTAACTATAATAAGGGGTTTTGATTGCTTCTTTTGCAGATGCAGTTATATAATGACTGTGATCAGTTGCATAATTTCACCATACAGCCATTTTAACTTTGAAGATTTTAATTTGCTATTAGATTGTTATTGGCATATGTGGTTATTGGGCAAAGAAATCCACAGTCAAATCTTCAAGCTTCCATTGGCCTGACTGGTGAACAACTAGTTAATATGTCGTTAATGTCAAAGGTGAAGGTTTGACAGTAAGATCACCTGATGCTGCAGAATGTCACTCCCAAGTAGCTGAAACATTCAATTGCTTGTAAAAGAGGATGGGAATGCATAAGCACCCTGTCACTTCAGATGCAGGCACCGGCAGCTCACCTAGACAGGTGACGTGTTAGGACCCATGCTGGCAGCTTCCTGCTGAGTGAGGCTACAACAGCGCCTGACAAATTAAATGGGACTGCTCTACCAAAATCCCTGCCAACAGGTCTAACAGTCAAGTGTCTAGCTGGCTGTTATCTGATGATTTCTTACACCTCACTCCTCCAATAAGAAAACTTTTTGCTACCCCGAAGATAGTTTAGAGGATGCACAACTGTTAAACAAAATTATGTGAAACAAATTATAAAAAAGAAACCAATATTTTTAAACAGAGAAAACCAAATGACAAATACATTAATAAAGTAGGTGAAAATGAATTTAGTTTGTGAGACACATTCCAA